>NW_008651836.1:17970-32462 GCF_000695815.1 Acanthisitta chloris
AGTTAGGAGGAGAGAATGGGAAATAGACTGATGTGTCTGTGGATGGAGGAAAAGGAATGTGTAAAACAGACATAGGAACAGTAGATCAAAGTAGCCCAGCAGGAAGAGGAGAAAGAGCAAACTAGTTATTGCATGAACAAAAATATCATTGCGGATGAGACATGAAGGGAATGACAGGAAAAAAAGAACAGAGATTGAGAGTAAAAAGAAACATTTTCCTCTTATAAAAGAATAGAAGAAGAGTAATAAAGGATAGGAGTGGGAGGTGAAAGGGAATTAGATGAAGATGAGGAAGGCTGGAAATAAAGACATGACCCCAGGGGAAGAGCAGCAGCTTGGAGATGTATCTTAAAATTCACTTTGGGTAGCACATCATGAAGCTCAGCTCAGGCAGAAGCTTTTGTCTTTTGGGAAAGAACAACCTCTGCCCACATGAACATCGGGGTGGTGTTCACGCAGGTGGGGGCTGCAGGAGCGAGTGTGTGGCTGGAGCCCTGGAAGAGGGAGCTGGCTCTTGTTTAAGGCAAAGAAAAGAGTCCAGGGAAGCACAACCAAGCTGCTGTGGTTCAGTGAACCAGGCAGCATGTGATGACATTTCCCTTAAATCCCTGCTTTGTGATTAGCTTGCTCTGGGGTAAGCCAAGACGCTGGCAGCTTGCAGCGGAGCAGCGCTGGCTGCACAGCACCCTGCGGGATGTGCCTGGGCTGCCTGGCTCCCTGCCTGATGAGCCTTCACTGAACCTTTCATACATGCTTAGTTCTAGCAGCTCCTGCCTGGCTCTCCCTGCCTCTGGCTGCCTGCTCAGGGTGGCCAGAGCATGCCCTTTCTGCAGCTGGAGATCCTCCTCCATGTGCTGTCCATCTCCTGTGAGCTCATGGGGTGGATACATCCCTCATTTGCTATCCTCAGTGCCCATGGCTCAGTGGACCAGCTTCCTCTCCAGTTGTAAGCAGCATTGTTAGTTCTTTGGCTCTAATAATCTTCATTTGAAGCTCTAATGGATATCCACACAGATAACATGCTAATTTATTAGTTCAGCTCAACTGGGCTGCAGGATGAAAAATGATTGCAGAAGACTTTTAATAAAATTCAAAGGGATTTTATAGGTCTCAAGCCACTTTTAAAATGCAAAAGAAAGCCAAGAGTATTACTTTGTTAACCCACATAATTCTATCCTGCCTAATGAGGTCTGGAGCTAATCTTCAGCGTTCTGCCCTGGGATCAGAATTATTGGAGCAGGTAAACACTGCTAAGTGCCACACTGCATCTCTGAGTTGGGTTGCACTGTCACTGTGACTTTCTGTTCCTTTCCTTTTATGAACTTTTCATAAAACTCAGAATAGAGATGATTATGTGAAAACAAAGAGCTGGCTTCCTGTAGTGACTATCATGCAGTAGCCTCCTTTTCTCTCTGCTGCGAGGGTTTAGGCAATCAAGGGAAGCACAGTGTATTGGCTTGGGGAGAGCACAGGTCTTTACTTTCAGACTGGTTTTCCAAAGGGATGTAGAGAGATCAGCCCATAAGGGCACACTACTCAGCTATGAAACTCATGCTACAAGCTCAGTTTAAGCAATGCATTTATTTTTCATGACAACTGCACATTTCTTACTCATTTTTTGCAGAGATATTTTGTGTTTGGGGTGATGGGAGTGGTATACAAATAGAGGAGAGAAATGATCTGCTTAATCCTGTTCAGGAGAGAGCAAAATCTAATCTGAACATGGAAAGACTGTTTGTTCTATATATATGTATGTGTGTGTATGTTGGTTTTGGGTTTTTTGCTGGTAGAGGCAATCAATGCAGTTTGGCAGAGTCAAAGAGGACAGAAAACAGAGAAGACTGCCAATTACTGTAAACTGGTGACCCCACTTGATTCAGTGGAGTTACTCATCTACACCATCTCAGACCCTGATTCCCATTTGAGAAGCCATAGTAAACTTTGTCACTAATATTTTAGATCAGACCTTGCCACTAAACCCAAACACAGCATTAACAGGGTCAGTCTGTTAGTTCCACAAGCTGCTCGTGCAGTTCTTCCCACCTGTACAGGTTGCGATGAAAAGTATTTTGGTCTGAGTTAAAAACAAGGCAAGTGAACCTTAGTTCTTAGAATGGCTTGGGGAAGCTTCTCTAGTTTCCAGAAAATTGTACTGTGTCATAGTAGGCTCCACTTTGCTGTTTCCATAACACGTACAGTGCCATAATGTATAAGAAAGCAAACCCATGTGAGTGTATACACTTCCTAGTCTAATACAGCAGCATGTGTCCTGTGTTCAGGGCAAGTTTTGTTCAGATTTTTAAGAACTATGCCATTAGTAATTTTTTTCCTGAGTGTGTAAGCAGTGCTTGTCACAGCCATCAGCAAAGCCATCACATATGTGGTTTGGATACTGGAGAGAGTTTTGTTGAACCAAATGACCTTGTGATTCACTTTGGTCCCATTACTCAGTGATTATAGTGTGACCTGGGGAATATTAGCTACAGGCAAAGCAGAGAAGGTTAAGGTGACCACTTACCAGGAAAATGTAGCTTTCAGGGTATAATCTGTTTACAAGCATTTAATTGCAGTAAATGAGCCAGGCAGAAGGTGAGGAAGATCTGAAACACAGAGGAATAATAAATTGACTCATGTTTATTTAAGCATTTATATCTTCTGAAGCTGGGCTTAGCCTGAGGATGCACAGGGATTAAGCCATGCTTGCAAAGCCCCTGGTTGTCTTCTGCATCCCACTTCCCCCCTATAATGCTAAATCCTCTATCCCTTTCCAGTGGGGTCTATGCACTTGTACATAATTTTCTTTGCTTAGAATATTCTCCCCTGTCATCTGCACTGTTCAGTCCTGTATATCTCACTCCCTCTCCCAACCTATTCCTTGTGTTTCAGTAAATGCTGCTCTTTCAGGCTGGTTTATCTTCTCCCACCTTCCTTTAATTTGAGTGTAGAATTATCTGTCTCAATGCTTGAATGTGTAAACTGGGTTGTATCACTTCAGGCCAGCTGAAAACTGTACTTTACAGAAGGGTTTGATTAATTAAACAGATCCCAGCCCCAATTTAATTTCGACCTAAGCTTGAAAATGCTTGACATAAAATGGATAATTTTCTTGAGTTTTCCTATTGATGAATCTACATATAACATTAAACTAAAATCTAAATTATTTTTTTTCTTGCAAAATGTCAACATTTTCATTTTGAAAAATGTTGAAACAAAATGTTCTGACACCTTGGAAAATCCGTCTCCTCCCATACCAATTTTCCTTCCAAAAACCTATCATTAATTTTTTATTCATTAAAATAACTTCATCAGCAGTTGTAGTAGAGCTGTTCATCTCCTTTTAGTTACACTGCTCATAGGATTGCAAACCCACTTGCATTTTTGGGTTGCCCCTTGAACTGAAGCCTGAGCCTGGTGCAGTAAGAGATGCTAAGTGGGAGAAGTAGCTCCATGGTGACAGGGCTCACATCTTGCCTGGGGTAACTGCTGTGCCTGGGGTGGCTTTTGCGCTATGGTGCTGGCTTCACTGTAGTTGCTTCTGGATAACTGTGGAAGAGTTATCACCTGCTTGTGACTGATAGGCACTAATGAGCCTTGATGGGCTATAACTGGGGCTCCAGCTCAGCCCAATTTGGGGTTTTTCTGCCTCTCTAGTGATGCTGTAGGGTGTTTCCAGCTCTGCCAATGGCCCTGCTGAGACAGGCACTACCTGTGGGCTGATGGTCTGTCTCAGCCTCAACCCATTCCCCATACAGATACCTGATGCCCAGGGCTGGGGCTGCCCCTGCAGCTGCCCTGTCTGTTACCCCTTGGGGCAAGAGCCTTTGTTTCCCTGAGGATTGACTTGGTGCTGGTATCCCAGAAAATGCTCCTGACCTGATAAGTGAAGACCCACAGTAATGCTTTACCTGTCCAGGTAAGGAAATACTGTTATCCTTGCTTTATGAATGCAGAAAGGAAGCATATTTTCCTAGCTCTTGCTGATTTTTAGCAGTTTTCTTCATTTTTATGACTCATTATGGTTCTCATTTTCTGGTTATAGTCAGAGAATACGCTCTCACCATAATTCTCACATACCCCCAGCTGAACAGCCCAGCATGGGTTGTGCTGCACTATCCTGCCCCCTCCCTCCATCACACACTTCCCACCTGGGCTCCTGCTGGGCTCTTGCCTGCTGTGCTGGGGGCTGCCTGTGCTGGGTCCCTCACTGCAGTGCTCAGACATGCAGGACACAAGGCAGAAGCTTGTTTTACAGTGCACTGCAAGAAACACATTTGCTGCCCAACAAATCCCAGTAATGCCTCTGAGGCTGCAAGGACAGGTCGTGAACTTCTCATTTCAGCTCCAAGTCCCCTTTTCTCCCCACTGCGTGAGACAAAAGGAGAGTGAGCAGTGAAAGCTGCCAAGCATGTTAGTTATGATTCGATCAGCCCTATTTATGATCTCATGATTCAAGGCTCTGGCGTGGAGAGCAGCAGTGCTCTTGTTTTAACAAGCCCTTGCAGGAAGGCAGTTGGAAGCAGTTGCACCAGTGAGGTGAAAGCCTTGCAGAAGCTGTGGCTGTCGAGGGAGCAGAGCAAGGTGACCTGTGAGGTGTCTTGTTCCTGTGATTTATCCCAGACCTGGCTTGACTTTCTCCCTTGACATTGTCTCCTGTAGTTTGTGCTGTCTCTGCAGCTGGGGATGAGTCTGGGAGGGCATGCACTACTGAGGAGATTTCCTGCTCTCCACTGGTGCAGAGCAGTCCCTCGCTCCCACGTGCGAGGCTGATGGGCTGCAGTGCATGAGTGGTTTGCAGTGGGGTGAGTGACACAAACTGCCAGACCCAGCATTGTGGCAGCCATAAAACTTGCATCACACATATGGTGGGTGTGTGCATGTCCTGTTTATGGTCATTTATTGATCCACCTGAGGGGCAGCCACAATAACTAATGTCACAGCCCCTGAGACAGTCTGTCAGGTATGGCTGTGCTTATATGTGCCCCATGAGCAGCTGTGCTGGTCAACCAGAGCTGGGAGTAGCACTATCCTGGGCTGCAAAAGGTCAGTCACTGCAGTCCTTTCCTGATGTCTGGTGTCTCAAGCATTAACAATGTCTGTCTCAAGTTCAGGCCTGTTCCAATGCCTTGAAGCTATCCCAGTGTTTAGTTCAGTTCCTATTAAAGCTCACAAAAAGATTCCCATAGGTTTCTGTTGCAACTGGACTTCCTCGTTTGACTTTCACTTTCTGAAGAGCAGATTAATCGCATGGGATCTGCAGTGGAAAACTCAGCTGTGCCAAAAAATGTAGACAGCTTTGCAAGAGCAGACATTTCAAATTGCTGGGCTGCAAATTACTTGGAGCAACTTGTAAAGCCATCTGAAATGGAAAGAGTTTGCCTCATTTGGAATAGTGCTTTTTTTGAACTTAATTTCCACATGTAAACAATCAATGTCCCAGTGTTCAAAGAGGATGTTCCTTGGCTTAGGCTGTGATTTCAGTGGGTTTAACATTATCTAAGTGGGGGCTTCTGGTGAAGGGAAACTCTGTGCCCCATTTTCTGCAGGATCTGATTCTTGTGCTGCTCCTTTTGTGTCCACTGTACTCAGACAGGACAGTGAACATCAGCTTCCTTGGGGTGGTTTCATACTGGTGGTGGAGGTGGGGAAAAGCTCTTTCTGGAGCAAAGTAACTTAGATGTGTTCACATAGGTCAGCACGATTGCCCCGTGGAAAGGACACTGCTTATGAAGAGAATTACCTGAGGAAGAGCAAAGCAATGAATTTCAGACCACTTTGGATGTTCCCTGCTTTATCTGCTATGATGGAGCAGAAGCTCCTCAAAAGCACTCGGGCCAGGCAGCCACCGAGGTGTGCCTGCACTGCTGGGCTGGGTGCACAAGTGACTCAGGCTGGTCTGTCTGCTGGCTCCTGGCTGCTAAAGTCCAAACATGAGGTCTGCAGTGTCAAGGAGTTTGGCAGGGAAGGGAAGTGAAACAAGAAAAACAGAAGCTGAAGGAGTATTTTAAAGAAATGGGTGACACTCTCTCATGCTGCAAGAGGCCATGACCAGACTCAAGGCAGTGCTCTGCTCTGATTTCCCTGATTCCAGGACATGGCTTCTTTCAGTTCCTTCTAGACACTTGAGAATAGGGAAGAGCCAGTCAGGGCTGTGATGGACCTCAGATTCACCTTCAGGAACAACTGCTTGGCCTGAGCTGGTATTGAGCGCCCTTGTTGGATGCATCTGTCCTGCTCCCCAGGAAACAGAAACTTTTCAAATTCAAGGAAAGGTGATCTGAACAGCAGAAGGTCCAGGGAAGACCCTATATGTCAAAGCTGGGCAAAAATTCCCCATTGCCTTTGAGGGTGTGTGGGTGCAGGTATCAGAGTTCATTTCTTCGACTGCAGTGAAGGTCATCTGTGCTTTAATGTGATTCATCTGGTGGAGCTGTAATTCTTCTGGTGAGCAAAGCCTCACAGCAGCACATGGGGAAACTCAGCTGTGCTGCCTGGCAGAGCATGGCTATGATTGTCTCCCCACTTGTGAAAAAAAGGATATCCTTTACTGAGGGCTGTGAAGGAAAGGTGTGTAAGCACTGGGCATTTTGTTATTTCACAGTGTGTCTGAGAAAGGGAAGCAGCATTTGGTCCCTCTCTTGTGAAGCCTTTGAGGGTGGATAGCTACCTAAAATCAGTAGGGGATTATTTTATATCTTCAGACATTCCTGCAGAGAAGTAGCAGTAGCAGCTCTGTGAACAAGGACATAATTTTGGGGCGTCATCTCTCTTAGCAGACATCCAGCTCACCTTAAAGTATTCCCCTAGCATTCACATGAACACTTTTTCATTTTCTATTTGTTTATTTTTTGTTTATTATCTGCCTAAGGGTTCCAGCCTTATCACAAAGGACCATAGCAGCACATTGCTGAAGGAGAACTTGCAGTTGCTATTGCAAGTAAGTTGCTATTCACAAGTAAGTAGTAAATAGCCCGTTCAGAAAAAAATAAATGCTACTTTTATCAGTCTGTCCACGGCACCCATATGTCCAATTTGGGATTGACCACTCGTGCAGAAAAGCTAATAATGCTAAGTACTCTGCTTTTAGACTCCATAGACAGAGATAGGGTATGTGACCTCTGTTTGCCCCACAAGTCTGGTACTGTGCTGCTTCATCCACTGCCAAATTTTGTTTGTTTTAAGGAGGCAGCAGATGTGGAGCACAATGAAGGGAACAGGTTAAAGAATTTCAGGCCTGGTTAAGAGACCTTTAAATGTGAGGAGATACAGCTTTCACCTTATAAAGCACAGACTAGGCACAATTCCTCTTCAGGACCCCTGTGTCAGACCTGAGGAAGAGAACAAATGCTTTTGGCATGGGTGAAATAAAGAAAACCAGAAATCCTGTTGCTTGGAGTTCCTAAGGATTTGCACATTTGGCTGTGTAAAGTGCATTGTGAAAATGAGAACATCTACAGTATCTGACCCTGACTCTTCTGAGGGAAGCCATGTCCTCTGAATATTGGAACAAATGGTTAAATAACCCCTACCTAGAGTCTTCATTTCTTCATGTTACTGGAGAGGGAGAGCTTTAAACCTCCAGATGTTTTGTTTGTAGCAAGGGGTTGTGTTCAATCAGTGTTTCTGTCCACTGTCATGTACAAGGGCTATTGTGGTCCTGTGATGTCCAAATTCCTCTGGTGTGTTTCTTGGTCATTCAACTCATTCAAATGGAGGTTTTGGATTAGGGTATTTTTGAGCTCTGAACTGATATGAGTGTCAGGTGGAAATTTATGCTGTGGTGTTTAAAGGAAAAAAAAAAAGAAACTCCATTCTCAGCACTGCTATAAATTACAGTAAATTGTACACCTGTATCAGCAGTTTATTTGACAACATAGCTACAGATTGGTGACAACTATTTAAAAGAAAAGAAAGACAACTTGGTTATATATGTTATCATCTCCAGGAATTAGAACAGGAATGTGCTAAGAAAGAAGATATAGCCTGGATCTTTGCAAATGTTCTGAAAGAGCAAAGGGCTACAATTTTCTGTTACAATACCTGAATCCCAGGAGCTCATTGTCTTTTTGATAATGATGTCCCAATGCTGAGAATAGGAAAATTCATAGTGACAGTTTCTTCATAGCTCTACGAGGAGCAGAGTGCTGGGGGAGGAGACACAAAGACACAAGGTGTGTGTTAAGAATGTAAGTGCTGCTACCAGCTGTATTAATCTCCCTAGAATTTTACAATACATAGAAGAGTGCTTGGGATTAATAGAGCTCCTCAGTAAATGGGCACTCTCTGACCTTGCTGTGTGCTATCAAACAGTGGGTGAAAATGAAACCAAATGTAACAGCCTACTCAAATCTTGAAGTATAATGAGAGAGAGTGACAAGGTGTTGGCCTGCCCTTTCTGCAGCTTGGGGAACCATTGCCAAAGGGAAGAACAGTGTGAAGCTTCAGGAGCTGGAATGGACATTGCTAAATTCGGTGGTTTTGTGGTGGGAAAAACTATATTTTGGCTCTTGAATCAGTGCACTGGAGTTGTGGAAACCTAGTGCAGGGAGAAAACCTCCCCAGCACCTGGCTGCCATGAGCATCCATTTATAGACCTGAAATTCCACAAGGGCGAGTGTAAGATATTTTTCAATTGATCCATTCTGGACAACTTTTTGCTGCTGAAGTATACTAAAGTGCTTTGTAGAGGTTTATAATAACTCTCAACCTAAATGTTTCCGTTAGATTCAAAAAGCTAATTATCTCTTTAAAAGGCTTTTCCAAAATAGTCTGCAGACTTTTCCTCTATTATAGCTGATCCCAAATTTGAATGTCTCTTGTATTTGTAATAGGTGCCATAGGAAACTTATTAACCTTCTTAAAAAGAAACACCAGCCAACAGCTGATACTGCAAAGATGTCACTGTCAAGGGCAGCATCTTAGGATGCTTAAAGTATTTTTTTGCTATTTTCTATTCTAGTAACTCAGTGTTTCCCTTAGGTTTTGTTAGTTTGTTTTTCAGTGGGCTAAGCAGCTTGGATGTCCAAAGGATCTGGCCTTCTTCACATTAAAAAGAAAGATTTAGCACAAAGATTTATCTTCATGAGCTAGGGAAAAATTTCCTTCTTTTTGATGGACCCAGCTCTATAAAGCCTCTGAAAGGAAACCAAATATCTTTAATTCCCAGGAGATATCTCAGAGGATCAGAGCTAAAACATTACTCTCTGAACTATCAGATACAGAGACCTCTGCATGACCCTTTGTGTTTCAGTCTCAAGGCTGTGGATTCTCCAGTAGAACCTATTTCTTCTATAACCAGGGGCTGAACAAGAGTGCACCATTATAGAAGTTTAAATAAACCACATAAGGTCAGCTGCTGCTTAAATCCTTGCTACCAGGTCTGTAGATATTTTTGCTTTGTTTCTAGGCAAGCTAAGAGTCCTAGTGCCAAAGGGCAACATGTAAATTGTGCTGTTATTCTGAAGCATGCAAGGTAATAAATGGTGCTGTCAATTGTTTTCACTCAAGTGACAGATTTATTCTCTTCGAAATGAATGACCAGGAATGGCTATTATTGCAAAAAATTCACTATGTATCATCTTGTGCCTGTTGTTTAACAAATAATGCTGAAGTCTAATTGCCTTCCTCCGTGGCCAAGTGCCTATGAGTTAATGTTTTTTTTTTTATTGAAGACGTGTAATTTACCATTGCTTTTGATGTGCCATCTGATTGAATGTCTCTGTGAATCACGTCTGCAATCTAGCACCATGTGTCCCAAAGGAATACCCCTTATCTCATTGTTTTCCAGTGATCTGGGTAAAGACAGTCTTTTTTTTTTTTATTAAACACAAACTATTAAGCTTCTGTTTCCCAATTTCTAGGTTGAAATTCCAGCTCCTGGCAGATGCACTGAAGTTTAATAAATCAGTTGCATGTGGGAATGTATGATGGTTTATAGTACTAGAAAAAGTGGTTTTAAATCTCAATAGCACTTTTTCCAGAGTAAACCTGGAATTAGTCTGGAATCTGATCCTGCATTTCTGCCCAAATTCCCCTGGAATCTGACTGCAGCCCTTTCTCATAGCACCTTGTTTTTCAACAAGAAAATGCTGCAGCTGGTTAACAAACCACTTCAGGATACAAACATTATCACTTCTTTAAGATTCTTTTTTGTGATTCAGCAATGCCCTTTTTTCTGTAAGTCTGTGCTCCATTTTTTTCTAGTCAACACTGCAATCTTTGTAATGTTTTAGGAGGTTAGAAAATAGCATCTAAAACTGTAAAGCTTACATAAAGCTTGTGCTTCAACAACATATTTTAGAAAGAGCTGATGGCAGACAAATGTTCAAGTTAAAGCCTTGCTTCCCTTGGAGAACAATACAGTTCCATGTGCAAAAAAGGTGATGGGGAGCAAAGATAAGACTTGTATCTGTAAATATCTTATTGCTTGTAGCTATTGAGGTCTGTTGTGGTTGAGAATGTGGTGAAGTGGTCCCAAAAAGGTCATCAGAGATGTGAACAGAGGTGGCAGAGGCAGCTTGTGGGCCATCTGCTACTGTGCCACCCCAGGCTGTGCCTTTCAAGCTTCCTCTGTTACTGAGATTTGGAGAAAAGCAAGTTTTGCACTGGTGTGTTGGGCTGAATTACACAAACAGTGATTTATTCTGAAGTTGTTCTGAATGCTCATATCAACGTGTTTTACTCTCCTCCAGATAAAGATGGCTGATACTACTGGTATAGGTATCTGTTGTCTTCAGTTGTGTTTTTACAACAGTATCAAACTATATTAGTCATCCTGGTGTAAGTTACAGCAGTGTGACTTTTCCATGGAGACAAATCTTTTGCAAACACTTATTGCCAGGGCTTGTATTTGTATTTCTTTATTACAATAATGCACCTTGGCTTTCCCAAGCATCAAAAGTCAAGGTCTGCTTTGCCAGTAGGTAGGTGTTAAAGAGGGGAAATGAGATGAGGAAATAAAAATAGGGGATACAAGTAGGACAGGAACTGTGACTTGCATTACAGTCATACAAAAGTCAGTGGAAGCACTGAGGACAGTCCCTGAGCTGTGCCAGCACTGTTATCCTCTGAGGCTGAGAGTGGAGCCCTCCAGGTGAGGGATGACTGAAACCCCAGCCAGTGGGAGAGGAGACCCCAACTCACCAGAAGCAGCACCCCTGAGGGTGGTATTGAGGATTCTTACCCAGCATCCTGTTATTCAGTTTAAGCAATTTGCCAGCAAACCCCAAGCACAGATTGCTTTGTTCCAGTAAATTCAGTTACAAACTTTTGCTATCGCTCAGCTCTTATCTTGCTCTATTGCAATAACTATTTGATGACCTCAACAGAGGCCTTGAATCCAGTAATCAGTTCTTCAAGTTTGCAACAAAAACCTTTTTTTTTCCTAAACAACTACAAGTAACAAGAGGTTGTCTTGACCTTTTATCTGCTATGACAAATGAAGGCCTAGACCTCCTCCTCCACATGCTGATACAGGGTCTGGGTGGAGGATGTAGCTTGGCTCTCCAGGCTCCTGCCTCAGCTGGGACACACCATCCCATGTAACTGCCTGGCAAAACAAAGGAGTGAACTACATTCACAGCCTGAAAGCCAGCACAGGCTCATTGGTTTGCATAAATAATTTTTAGCTCCTGTTTAGCCTGAACAAGGAAGGATTTGGAGACTAAAGAAGCTCAATGATTCACTCAAGGAGATATTTACCCTCATGGTTTAGCACCAAGAAGCCAATGATGCTGGTACCTTTATGTTCCAACTGTAAGTCTCTGTTTGGTGTGGAACAGGTTAAATTGCAGCCAGTGACTGCAAAGCATTCATTTGAGACTGGGACTGTTCTTATCTTTACAGTGAAATATTATCCCTTCATGGTTAACAACTAGCAGCAAACCTGCTCATTGTGGAAGCAGTTTGGCATAATTAGCCGGTTAAAGAAGTCTGCCTATTGATTAACTGAACTAAATGACCCATAATTAACAGCACAACTGTGGAGCTAATCTATTTGGTGGTGTTTTCCTTCCCCTTAAAGATTTGGAATCTGCAGGTCTGTTGGTTATTAGGGGATGAGTTGGTGAGGAGTTCACACCGGGTGGTATTTGAGTTGATGTGCCCCTATGGGGCTCTCACACCCCCCCATTGGGTTCTAAGTGCCTACTGGCACATCACTCTCCTCTCTTGGACCACACAGATACCAGTGTGAGCCCTGCTGGCTCTGGGAGGGTGCGTTGCCTTTCTGAGAGCTCACAGGAGCTGCCTGCTCCAGTCTGGATTTCTGGGGCTTAGGGGGGAGTCAGTTTCAGCTCTGCAAATGACCGCACAGGTATGGGCTGTTGTGAGAGGGCCCATGTGCTGCAGGGGGACCCAGAAAAGCTTTGGCCATGACAAAGACAAAGCTGGGGCTGAAGCTGTGGGAAGCCATTTGTTTGGTCAGCTTGCAGTGTTGGTTTTTTTGCTAAAAGTTGCCTATTTTAGTTGTAATTTATGTCTAGCATGATGCATAGACTCTATAAAATGTATTCAGACTGGAGTTTAACTTGGATAGCTTAGAGAAGCCTCTATTTATACCTAAGTATTACTGAATCTCTCATTACTGTCTCTGTAAAATGCTGGTTTTTTTCTCACACTTTTTTTCATAGATCTTATTCAGTATTAGGCAAAAATGTGTTCATTGCTTTTCCCTCTCTTTGATGCAGTGCTACAGAAACTGAAAGGATTGCACTTAGGTGGTGAGACCAGCCACTCTGCTCAGTGCTAGCTGGTACCACAGGCCAAGCTACTGATAACATTAAGCCACAGATTCAAATAGTCATAAAGATTTTCTTTTTTAAACTCAGCTCTTGTCTGTCTCTTCTTCCCAGTCAATCCTCCAGAAGAAATCACAAAAGTAGCAATCTGAACAGATTGGCTCTTGGCACATTTAGGGTTAAAGAACTTCTTAAGCACAGCTCTTTCCTCTTCTGGGCCCACTGAAATAATGAGAAGATATTTTCACTGACTTTACAGGGTGTTAGAATAGGCCCCCCAAATCCTCATCCTCTCCTGCATTGTGAAAAGCTTTTGGCTGTGTGTGTTTCTGGCGCAGAAAGGAGATTCTTTCTCCATGTTATTTCCTTTAATCTCCAAAAACTTTCAGCCATCTGCAACGGAAGCTGCTGGCCACAGTGTTTGCTCTGCCATGTCCTCAACCTGAACCAGTGAAGGAGCAATTCAGGAAATAAAGACTGAAATCTTCGTTCTTGCTCTGGTCCTACAAAAGTGAGTGAGGTATCTGCTGATATGTGGAGGTGGCTGAAAGCTCCCTGGCCATACAGCATCCCCTGAAGACCTGTGGGGCAGCACCTAGAGTTTGTGGTGATTTTGGCACAACTAGATCCCATGGGAGGACAGGGAGAGGCAGAGCTGCCTCCTGCCAAGTGAGAGCTGTGCAAGGAACAGAGATACCTGGTGTACAGTGTGGATGCTAGAGGTACCTCCTCCTTTGGGTTGGGGACTTCACGCTCTTCACTTCATCTCCACTTTGCTTCAGGTCTTTAGGTTTCTGGGTCAAAATGTCCTCTAGTTTGGGGAGGCATTTTCAGACACAGATCCCACACTGGTGGGTTGAGTTGTATGTTTGGAAGCTGGACTGTGACTCAGCTGTAAAGCAGCTCATACATATCTGGCCAGGGAATGGCCTTACCATAAAGTTGGCCCATGAGAATTGTGCAAGGTGTATAGCTGGAGCTCTAGAAAAATGATATAAGCAGTTACTAGAGGGCTTGTAAGTGAACCTGACTGAGGATAAAACCCTACAGCTGTCTTTTAAACTTGATTTTATCTCATTTTGTCCTTTCATCCTGCTTTTTGTACACAGTGCCATGAGGGAATAGTTAGCTGCCTCCTATTAATGTCTCAACACCTTCATGCAATGTCTGAACAGCAGAGCTGGCTCCAGCTGAGCATCTGACCGTGATCCAGGAGGTTGCTTTGATCATGATGGTGGGAAATAGGGAAGCAGCAGGCTATTTTCTTCTCCCAGCTGCAAGAAAGCCACAGTGCCATTCACATCACTGCTTTCCCCACAGCTGGAAATCCCCAGAGCACCTCACACTTTGGTCTACCTGTTAAGCCCTTTAAAAGGCAGTGAATTAGCTCCCTGCAAAGATGCCAGAGACAGCTTAGAGTTGCATGAAAAAATCTCACCAGACTTCCCTTATACATGTGTGTCCAAAACCCTCTAGCAAACAATAGGACCTTGGGAAGGCAAGGATCACCAAAATGCTGTTGCCAGTCAGGAAGGCAGCCCTCAGTGCAGTGTTGGGAGGAGAAGAGATGTCTCCCTCCCCTTCTTACTAGAGGGTACTTCTTGTTGTATTTGGTGCTTTTCAAGAGTTTGGATTTGGTCAGTACAGTGTAAGTGCTTTGCTTTGGCAATGAGTGAGCAGCTGCTTTCAGGGGCT
This sequence comes from Acanthisitta chloris, assembly GCF_000695815.1. NCBI lineage: Eukaryota > Metazoa > Chordata > Aves > Passeriformes > Acanthisittidae > Acanthisitta > Acanthisitta chloris. The sequence continues at coordinate 32,400 of NW_008651836.1, forward strand.
TGCAGAACCCCCAGCAAACCTTGAGCCTGAAAGTTTCTATTCTGTATATATATAACTATTATT
>NW_008651836.1:32476-66698 GCF_000695815.1 Acanthisitta chloris
CAATGTACACATTATTGAAGAGACCATGACTGTATCAGCAATCTCTCCTTAGCAGCTCATGGTATACTTCACGTATCACCATAGAGCATACAGATAATCTGAAGAGTGCCTTGCTTGCACACCAGAGCTTTAATAGCTATAACAAGGCAATTAGTACATCGTTCCACTTGAACTTTAATGTAGTAATTGGCAGTAAGTAATCCCCCTCTGATACGATACACAGCCTGTGTAGTGAACAAATATCAGAGCAGCCCTGTGTATGAAAGGGAAAATAAAAGTCACAGCTGCTGATTATGACCAAGGGGGTGGATTTTGAGTTGATGTTCCACAGTGATGGATGTGCTATAGATGTTGGATGTGGCCCACGAGCACTATGAGGACTTTCACTGGATGCAGCATCCTGATCTGCTGTGTCTGTGTGACTTTGGATATGCAGGATGTATTGCACAGTGCCCCAGAGGAGGGGACAGATTTATCCCCAGGTGTGGTACTGAGAGCTGCAATAGAGACTTCTTCCTCTCTGTGCAGAGAGAGACTGGGTTTGCTAAAAGAAAATTTAGATAGCAGAGATACTTTTTGGTATCCAATGAATTAGGAGGGGCCAGCAGAGCCAGGAGCAAAGTAATGATTGCCTCTCTCTTGGCATTGAGTGCCTGACCCCAAACACCTATGAATTTCCAAATGTGTTTCTGATCCTGTCTTGCAGTGAGGTCAGTAGGGAAATACAAGATGTAATGCAGTTTTGTGATTTTAGGTTCAATGTTTAAATTGTGCTCTAATGCCTAATACACCTTGTATCAGGAAAAAGTACCTATTTCTCATGATGGATCAAGTAGATGCCAGCAGACTGTTCCTTCTGTGCCCAGAAGCTGGGGCCTGCTGCCCATGCATGCCCTGGTTTTCTGGGAAAACCACTGCTTGTGTCAGGAAAGCTGTTCCAGGCTGCCCTAATGATGTTCACATGAAAAGAAAAAGAAGGAGGAGGGAGGAAACATCTTAACCCATGTCTTGTGTGATCTCTCCTGTGATCACATCCTGTCTGATCCTCCCTTCTGGGTCTCTGAAGTGTAGGTGGTTGGTGTGTGTTTGCTAGCAGCTCTCTGTTCAGCTTTGTGCTATGTATGGGTAAGAAGGGCTGCTTACCATGGGGGTTTGTGATCTGGAGAAAACAGGAAATGACACTTTGGGCAGTACTACAGAAGATGGGTCTTCCTTGACCCCATGTTTTTGAACAGAATCAGTTGTAGTGCTGTCTGGGACCAGCAGCGAAATTAATGATTAATCCTATTTTTTTGCAGGTTTTTATGATGTGGCATCATAAAATTGTTTCCAACCAAGGAAGGCAAGGAGTATGTTTGTGAAACTTCTGAGGTAATACTCAAATGCTGATTTTGGTGGCAGTTAGAGAAAGTTTCCCATGCACATCATGGTAATGTTGATAGAAAGCAGAGTCCCCAGTGCTGGGTATTGAGGATGCAGGATGAGGAGTGACTGCCTTACAGAGCCCATGCTCAGTGGGGACAGTTGCTCAAGCCCTGGGGCCTGTAGGAAGGTGTTGATATTTGGGTAACAGGAGCTAGGGAGTCCCAGGATGACATATCCAAGTCCAGCCTTGTCCCTCATGAGGAGGTTCCCTGCTGCACTGACACTGAGAACAGCAAAATTCCTCTTCCAGCACAGGCAGGCATGAATGGAGAAAGTGTCTCCAGTTCAAAAGGCCCTATTAGGATGCAGTGTTTCTATGTCTTGGGGCTGTGCTTTAGTCCAGTATGTCCTTTCCTCCTCACCAGAGTGGCTGATGTTGTGTTTGGCCATGCCACCACCACCCATGGCCCCATACCAGCAGATAGATGCTTTGGCTGTGCTCCTGCCATATGCCTCGGAAAAACCCCACTGGCAGGACCCACTGTGCTGGGCATCAGGTCTGTGGGTGCACATCAGGTGCAACAGGGAGTGGGGGAATGGAAAGAGAAATGTATTGGGAGCTCCAGGCACTGCTCTCCTTCCACCCAAATTCCTTTGGCAGCTGGATCTCCTGCTGCTTCTGTTCATAAAAAGCAAATGACTTCTCAGATTTATTAGTTACCTCCAAGTGCAATTTATCAATTCCAGGCTGGGCCCTGCCCAGGCAGCTGGGGAGAAGCCTCTGTGTCTTTGATTAATGTGCTATCCCCCACAATGGTGGCAGATTTCTTACTGGGGTTTAATTCTAACGGATTCTTAAAAATAACAAGAAGCATATTCAGTGAGCTGTTTAAGAGGATGCAGAGCTGAAGCACAGTTCATTCTCTGAAGCTTTGAAGTATTTACAGAAGGGGCTGAGGGAACCTTCATGGAAGCTGGGAGAGTAAAGGAGGAACTTGGTGTAGGATGAATCAGAAAGGACGGAAAAAGGGAAAAATAATAGATCATAATGGAAACAGGAGACTGAGGAGTTTTGAGATAAAAGTGAAACAATGGGAATGAAATCTCAATGAGAATATGCGAAGAAGGTTAAGCATCAGTCTTTTGCAAACACGAGGGATTCCTCTAAGCACCACAATTTTTGTCTGAAATTGTTGTGGAAGGGCAGAGGGTCATTCAGTAGAAGTAAATCAGAAAAATTAGGGAGATGAGAGGCAAAGGAGAAGCCCCCAAAGCTTAGGCTGTCTTATAGAAAACCTCTGAAGCTCCACTGCAGCCATTCCTGTAATGCATCAAGAGGATGCCTTTTCCCATCTTTATTTTCTTCACCTTTTAGCCACAGCCCCAAATGAAAACATTACAAACAGACCTGCCTTTTGGAGACTGAGCCAAGAGGAGCTCTTGATCCTTTGACCCTTTTTTCACAGATGGAAATGCATTAACTTTTCCCTCCTTTTCAGCTATGCCAAAGCCATTTTCTCACAGTTTGGCCTCTGTGTCGGAAAGCAAGACAGGCCCACACAAAGGCAAGGGCAGGGCAGTTTGCAGTTTTCCAGTAGGATGAGGATGCTGGACTAGGATGGTTTGCAAAAACTCCACCAGCATCACCTTGTTCCCTCTGTACCTGTGTCAGCTGCTGACAGCCCTCCTAGGTGCAGTGGTTTAGATTTCAGTGTGACAAAGTGTTTTCACACCCTTGGTAAGGAAGAACATCATAACCCAGTTAAAGGGCAGGATACTCCAACTCTAAGCTTTCAATGCATATTTATACTGTCTATTTTAGGTATCTACTTTCAGATCTTTCTATATGGTCAGTGCAAAGAAAAGCCACATCTCTGGAAGGTGACTCACAACACCTAAAATAGATTCCTGCTCTCAGACATCCTCTCTCTGCACTAATTATAGAAGGAGGCTGGAGATGTTTAGCTCCCAGTTTCAGCATGTGAAGGTTGATGTGTGCAGGACAGAGCTTTGTTTTCTCTTATGCTGGGAGTGAGATGGCTGGAGTGAGTGTGTGCAGATTGTCTGCAGCCTAGTTCCCTGGTTTATGGCTTCCCTGCCCTATGCTCCAGAGAAGGGGGTTGAAGCCCACACAGGTACTCAGACTTGTTCTGCTCTGCTGCTGGTAATGCCAGTGTTCCCTCAGGTAGATGCTGTGCATGGTAGATGCAGTGCCCCTGGGAGTGGTAGGAGTGTGGCCACACTGCCCACCCAGGTCACGTCAGTACTGCTGCAGGATGCTGTAGGAAGCGTGCTGAGGTACCTGGCATAGGAGTGTGGCCACAGTGCCCACCCAGGTCACGTCAGTACTGCTGCAGGATGCTGTAGGAAGCGTGCTGAGGTACCTGGCTCCATGCCTCTCCCACAAAGATCACTGCAGGGGAAATCCACTGTGGTCTCCCCTTGTGCCATGGCATTGTCTTCTCAGCTGTGTAGAGCAAAGTTGGCTTTGAGATTGGTACATGACAACATTAACACGTAGGATTTAACCCAAGACTGCCATTCACTTGCTTTCCTGCTGCTGGAAAAAGAGCAAAACGGTGTGACTATGGGCAAGGACACAGGAGCATGGAGTGGATTTGCCCCATCCTGTTCATCCTTCAGAGCAGGGATGCCACTGCTCAGAGTGACACAGCCTGGAGTTTCTCCCTCCCTTCACCCCCACTTTGCATAGCCATCTTTGGAACCACAGCTGAAAATTAAGCCCAGAGTTAGCCATTTGTAAACCAAGCTGACAGGAAATTGCTGGCTTTGTGCTGAAGAAGTCATTACCTTAAGCTTTATTGCCGTGTGCAGAGTTTACTTGTGACAAAGTAAATGTGCAGAGATGTCTGTAAATGGGGCTGGGATATTGCTGCGTTAACAGCTCCTGGTAAGCTATCAATCAGCAGAACAGTGTGTAAGAAACCATTAAAAGCCACTGTTGTACACACAGAGTCTCCCACACGCGCATGCGTGGGAGCTCTGCACCCCACTGGCAGGTTCTTCCATCACTGCTCCCCTGGTTGAACAAAGTCTGCTTCTCCTTTGGGTTTTTGAGGATGCTTTGCAGCCCCGATGTGCCATCTGGGAGCGGAGGGTACCAGGGAGCACTGGGCTGAGGGGCCTGTCTGAAAGAGCTCGACTGGATGCAGTGTGACTTTTTGTCCCCCTGTCACTTTGGCTGGAACAGCATTGCTGCAGAGCTGGTGAGAGAGCCTGGTACTCTTTGGGGCTTGGGGTCTATCCGTTAATGTTGTGGCTGTGAAGGGGAAAGAGGTTTGTGTAACACCAACATAAATTTCATAAAGTAAATGAGGTAGCGAGATGCATCTCTCGTGCTACTCGAACTGCAGGAGAAACTGTGCTGAGGGGGAAACACATATGGAAAATGAGTTGATGTCTGTGTGATAGGTGTGTGTCCAAATGATCTAGGTGGTGCCTTGGAGGAGCATCTGCCCTCCAGCTGCTGCTGCTCTGCTCCTGGGGGGGAGTTTGTGACGAGCAGGCAGCTATGGCTGCAGAGCGGCCAAGCTCTCCTCTAGCTCACAGAGCTCTTGCAAGCAGGAGATGGAGGTTTCTGGCTTATCTGTGTTTTCTCAGGGTGGCCGACAGCCTGCCTTAGTCGTCTGAGCACTTCAGGATGTCTGGAACTTTTTATGTGCTTCTTCCCTTGGAGTCAGCCCCCTACTTCTGATGCTGTTTTGTTTCTTGCCAAAACTGTGGCAGCCCAATGCAAGCACGTATTTCTGGTCTTTTTGGCTTCTGCCACTTGTGGGGAGTGATAAAGTCAGACAGGGAATAAAAACTCATCACTTGGGGGTCACCAGAGGGGCACGTCAGAGGAATTTTCCAGACAGTGGCTGTGCAGGGCTGGATTGCTGTGCTATGGTGAGAGGCAGCCACCGAAGAAGACAGAGCTCTGTGCTTGTCATTTATAGTCACTCCTTCCTCTAGGACAGCAGAGCTGTCCAGGGGCTCCTGCAGGTGCTACATCTTGGGGTGGTGTGGGAAAGGAAAGAGAGGGTTGAGAGGTGACAACAGAAATCAGACGACGCTGCAGATTTCCTCTCTCTCAGTCATTCTCACAGCTTGTGCCTCTGCTGTGCCCAGAAGTTTTGAGGCTTTGTACAGGCTGATAAACCTGTGTTTTCTCATAATGAAACCCTGACACTGGCCTGACAGCTGTGGTGCCACTCCCACCACTTGGGCCAGGAGGGGAAGACACAGAGCTGTGCTTTCTGCTGTCTCCCAGCCTCAGCTTGGAAGTGCCCACGGCTCTGTTTGGTGCTATGGAAAGCACTCATTTTTACTCACCCCTTAGCTGCTCTTTTCCTGCAAGCAAGTTCTGTTGGCATACAGTGGGAACAGCACCCAACCACCCTGCATGAGGAGCACCCAGCTGTAACTCAGCACTGACTCCCTCCATCCCTGGGCCCGTGAGCAGCACTGCTCTTCCAGCCATGCTCTGGGCTCTGTTTGGGGAGTGAGCCATGGAGAATTTGGCCCAGAGTGTGCAAAGTTCCTTTCTGACATGGAGGTTTTCCTTTTCATCCACAGCCACGGCAACCATATGAGACCAATTAGCCTGACTCCTGTGGTGCCAGCCTGAGAGCTGTGTCCCCTTTCCAGCTTCTCCTCTCTGCAAGACTCCCTGGCCCTGCCCGAGTTTGTGGCTGAGGTGCTGGCAGCCTCCCATCTGCTCACTTCTTGTTGGAGGGAAGCAAGAGGGCTCCCTGGGGCCTCTGCCGAGCTGCAAGACATCTCCTCCAGTCACTGCAAATTGTTGGCAGAGCACACAGGAAGCTTTGAGGGCCCCAAAGCTCAGTGTCACTGGGAACCTGGTAACAGTCCCCCCAAATTTCCCTGCTCAGCAGGGTGTGGGAAGGGCAGCCAGTGTCTCCTGGATCCCCACCTAGGGCAGGGACACTGTTTCACTGGTGCCAGCAGTGAGGGCTGTGATGTGCTCCCTGCCCAGGCTCAGCAGGGATGATGCTTTCCTGGGAAATGCTGCCCAGACACCATTGTCCCAAGGGACGTGACGGCGGGAGCTGCTGGGGAACCTTTAAATCACATGCTTTAAATCAAAAAATGCTTACCTATCCCTTCCAAAATTCAGCTCTGTCAGATTAAGTATCCTGATTTTACACGTTTGAAACTGCAGTTGCAGCGCTAAAACAGAACTGGTTTCTTTTAATTTGAGATGACTTTGTGTGCTGAAACTTCAACTGCTTGTTACCAAAAGCACTTGGAGAATATTCCTGGGGCTCTGTAGCTTCTGGGTTAAACTGGGCCCGGTTTGCTCTTGGGCCATTTGTCTGGGATGCTGAGAAGGTCAGGAAAACTGTCCCCAGGGTTGGGGTCTGAGGGAACTGCAATGGCTTTTTCCCTTGTGGACTCTGTGGTGCTGATTCTTAAGGCTGAGTGCACGTTGCAGCATTTTGTTCAGTTGAGGTTACTCATAACATCTCTTTCCTTTACGTGGATGTTTATTTTTGCAAATCTTTGAGGAACTGAATCGTCTCCGAGGCTGTTATCTCTCTGTCAGATTTGGCTGAAATTGCTCAATGAGTTCAAAGTTGTTGAGGGAGACACAGCCAGTGTGAATGTATGAGCCATAGGAAATCAGACTGACAGGCTGAAATGAGAAACACTTTAAAACTGTCAAAACAAAAAAGTCTTCTCAGTGGTTTGACCTGACTTTTTGTCCAGATTATTGGTTCCTAAGGCCTCACAAGATCCTGCCAGCTATCCCCAACCCCAAGGGACTTCTGACAGCCTCACATTGGAAGGCACAGCATCAGCTCTGCTGACAGTAGAAGGGACCCTTGGGATTAGCAAGAGACTTGGCACCAGATTTTCTTGTGCCCTCTCAAGTCTGGGAGAGTGGAAGTTCATGACCAAATGTGCATCTGTACCATTACCAACCCACTCTAAGAGGAAATGCCATGACAAGAGGACTGGAGCACCTCCCCTATGAAGACAGGCTGAGGAAGTTGGAGCCTGGAGAAGACTGCATGGAGACCTCAGAGCAACTTTTCAATATCTGTAGGGCCTACAAGGGAGCCAGAGAGGGACTCTGGGTTAGGAACCGCAATGATAGGACAAGGGGTAATGTATTCAAATTGAAGGAGTGAAAGTTTAGGCTATATATTAGGAAAACGTTTTGTTACTGTAAGGGTGGTGAGACACTGGCATAGGTTGCTCAGGGATGTGTTGGCTGCCCCAATCCTGGCAGTGTCCAAGGCCAGGCTGGATGGGCCTTGAGCAACCTGATCTAGTCAGGAGGTGTCCCTGCCCATGGCAGGGGAGATTGGGACTAGATGATCTGTAAGGTCCGTTCCAATCCTTAAATTCTATGATTCTATGACAAACTCATTTGATTTTTGTTTCCTTTTGCCAAATGACTTTGATTGCAAAGGAATCTGACACCAGTTAATTAGATGTACGTGCAGGTTAGAAAAATAGTTGCAATAATGAATCTCCTTTTTCTGCTCCCTGCTGCTGCTCCAGTAGTGCTATCACAGCCATTCACAGGATGGTTAATCTTTTAGCTAGTGCTTTAAGCGTTTTGTGCAGGGAGCTATGCACCATCAAAAAGAATGAATGACCCTGTTTCTCTTCCCTATCGTGGCTATCAACCAGAGCTGTCTTTGGCAGAGCTTGTAGGTTGATTGCTGGTTGAACATTAGAGGCAGAATTCATCTGTCCAAACGTAGACATCTAATTGTGGATGTCTACATCTGAGTTACTTGTCTAGACTCTTGTTTATAGGAAAGAAATGGGCACCCCAAGGACATGAGTCATTGTATGCTAGAGTAAATGTCTAAAATAGGTGGGATGAATCATTCTCTAAATGGGCCTTTTTCTCTCCTATGACTATAAAGGGAGCCCAGAGTCATCATGCAGGGGGAACAGAGAGGTGCCTCTAAAGTACAGTGAGATGCATCCCATCTCAGATATGTTTCTGGGTATACCTAGTCAGCTGCTCTTCTGTTTGCATGCCTTCCTGACATCCTCTGTCCTCTTCTTGCTCTTGCCAGTATAAATTAACCTGGGACTTAGATGCCATTTTGTTATTGTAGCTTGTTCTGCAGGATGAGTCCCAAGTTCCTGCTTTTCCCTTATTCTTAGGGTCATCAGACTGGAGTCACCTTTATTCCAAACTTACGTCTGGGCCTGGAGCTCTGCTTTATCCTCTCATGCATCCCTCCTTTCCTTCTCCAGTGAAATGCTGCTGGGGATTTTCTTTCCTTGCAGCCAGGTACATGCTCTGCTTTGTTCTTCCACATGAGCCACCTGCAAACAGCTCAGACGTGGTTGTGTTCCCAAGGCCATCATAACCTGCTTGCTTAAGCTTCTGGTAAGCAGCCAGAGGCCCCTCCTGGGGTTTGATTATTGCCTTTTTCAATCCACATTATAACTGCTCTGGGTGGGCACTGGCACCTGACTGAGAGGGACTCACAGCAGCTTAGTGCCACCCCTGCTCAGATGAACTGCCATAACTGAGGGTGTCAGTTCACGACCTCAGCTGGGGTTCAGGGCTATCAGCCTGAAACTCCTTCACTGATTTCATCTTATTTCTGTTTGCTGAACCAAAGAAATGCATAATACTTCCAAATCCTTCCAAATAGGCTTGGAGCCTAGTCCTAGATGCAGCATTATTTTAACAAAACTAGTGCTGTGTTGATAAATGGGATAGTGGGACGAGGGAAAGAAACTATTCATAACACACAGTGCAGGGGATGAGGGAGGGAAGAAAGCTGAAGAGTACAGATAAGATTTTTGCTGCAGGTGTTTTCTTAAGTTTTGGCTTGGAGACAAAGGGAAACCCACAGACTGACCAGATAAGCCCATTAGTCTGGTTAGCTGAGCACTGTTTCATTACTCAGTACTGTTATCTAGGCCCTCTGGCCTTAACAAAATCCCAACTTTATTCTTTTCTCAAATACTATTTTATTAAAAAATCCTCTCTGTGTGAGAGGACTTTTAAAAACCCATATTTTTAAATATATATTAGAATCTAGGAATACTTTCAAATGCTGGCAAGCTGCACCCTTGTGTGAGTGTGAATTGGACACGACATGCCTGCAGTCTCTTGCTTCAGTAGGGTTGAGACTTCCTATTTCCTTCCTAGTTGGTTAGATCTAGCCCTGAATCCACAGGTTTGGCTCTGACTTGGGTGAGACTTGCCACCTTGCATCTGGATCTTCTGGGGTGAGGAACTTGGGACCAGATCAGGGGCAATGTGAATGGTTTGTGAGGAGAGAAATGGTCCTCTCCCATGGGGCCATAAGCAATGAGGGAGGTTGTGAGGCAGCAACCACTGTTCTCAGCATAGGAAGCAGCTGGGACTGGGAGCTGTTGAGTGAGGTGCAACATCACTTCTGAGCAGATGGGCCGAGTGCTGGAGCAGGGAACCCAGCTGATCTGCCTAGCAGAGAAGGTAAATTATGTATCATGATACATACATTCCTGAGAACTGGGCACACATAGGCACTTGCAGGAGATGAAAGTTGATGGAACATGCAAAATGAAACCACAGTGAACCTCACTCTGCTCTGAACCGTTTCCCAGTAGGAAACTCCTCTCCACAGCAGCCAGCCTTTCTATTTGCTCTGCACAGCATTGCCCATTTGAACGTGGCTCTGTGGCAGGAGGCACTCCAGGACACTGCTCCCTTCTCAGCACTCACTGCTAACAGTAAACAGAGCTGGGATGACTCAGTGGTGTTTTCCCTTCTACCACATAGGTTCAAGATCAGACCACATTACTAATGAGTGAACATCCTCAGTGTTCATCTGATGGTGTTTAGTGCTCTGATGAGTTGCCAGTTCCTGTCTGGTTCCCAGTAGGCTCACACCTACTTTGTAGAAAGGCCTGTCCTGACACTGACCAGAAAGGTTGATGTTTGACTGCAGTAGCTGCCCAGCATAAGGTCATAGCTCCTGCTGGATAATGATGCTTGTCAGGACAGATCTCTGCTCTTACACCATTCCACACTTGTTTGTCTAGCCCAGCTCTTCTGATACCTTACCTCTGTGTTTTCTTCTTATATCCAGAGTTAAACTTGCAACTAAAGCTCAGAAAATCTCTTTAAATCCATTTGTTCCTGAAAGCTTTCTCACTGCAATGATACCTGTGTGTGCTATTGTCCTGCAAATACTGAGTTAGAGATTTTCACTGAAGCTAAGAGATGACATTACTAAAAACAAAGCAGATGGTAGAACGGGATTGAAGTAATATTATGGAGATTTTCCCAAGGTGTCATGTGTTTTCTTTAATTATGAAGCACACAAATAGCTCACCTGAGGAGGCTACAAGACTTCCATATTGGTAATGTTTTTTAAAAAGTGGACATATGTCAGGAATGACTTTGTTACCCAGTCTTTCCCTGGGGGAAGCAATGAACTATGTGGCTTCCTGAGGTCCAGTCCCAGGAAACTGAATCAAGAAACTTGTCAGATACTGAAAGTGATTGTAAGGTTTAGCAAAGGAGAGGAGCTGTTCAAAGAAATTAACATATTTCAGATTCAGAGCTGATTTTTCAGTAGAACTGCTGAGTTTGTTTAGAACAAATCCTGCCACATTTGGTATTTGAAATGCTTGAGCAACAAATGATACCTAATTCTCAGGGCAGGAGGAAATCAGAGTGCAGAGTGCAAATCCTTGGGGCAGAGCATGTGGGAGTTTGCTTTGTATTCTGTCTGACCCACACTGGGGCCAAGTACAAACAGCACTTGAAATTTGCTCCCAGCATTTAGATACTTCTTAAAAACAAAAATGCTATTAGATGGGGAGCAGCAGCTAGGCTCAATCTGATCCCAAGATAATTTGCATTAAGTGGTTCCCAGTTCTTTCTTTAATACCATTCTCATGCCTAGCCTGTGTGCTGCTCATTTCCTCTGCTGGAGAAGTGAGAAGCACATGGCAGCGGAAACCAAGCCAGCCAATAAAAGTGATGTGGCAAAAAGTTACAAACAATCCCTGTTTTGGCTGATAAAGGCATCCTCAGGAAGCTTGCATGTTGTAGGAGTCTGTCATTTTGCTAGGCTAGAGAGAGGAATGGAAGAAAAATATCTGCACAAAATAAGCTTTTCCCCTTTTGATTCAATTTCCATAATATTTTAGTACTTATTCTGCTTTTGCACAATGTGAGGCAGAGATCCAGGTCTTCTCATCCAGGTCTCCTGTTGCTTTGACAGGGATGCAGGACTTTGAGTCTCCTCTTATTGTGATCTTCAGCTGTGGAAAGCTGACCTGGAGTGAAGGGAGGGAAGAGGAGGTTCCTGCAACTGGTGTTTCCTTATTTTCCAGATGGCTGTATTTCCCCAAACCAAGTGCCATGCTATCAGACTAGTGTCCTTTCTGAACTTCCAACATTATTTAATAAGCATAGACCAACGTGGTCAGTGAAGTCACATCCTGGAGCATCACGTTGTGCACCACAACCACGTGCTGCCCAGCCAAGAAGCCACCAGTGGAACACTCCAGCCAGGCTGCTGGTGCCAGGCTGGTGCCAGGTCCTCAGTGCATGCCAAGCCCTTGGAGACCAGGCTGCTGTGTCAGACTGAGTGGTTTTCACCCACTTCAAACAGCGTAAGTGGCAATGCCACGTGTAGTGACATGGCATCGGAAATCCCCAACATGCAATTGCGCAAGAAGGTCAGAGCTCAGTCAGAACAGCACATTAAACATTAAACGCTCCATTTATACGCACTAGTGGCATCATGCCAAGATGAATCCGAAATGATTAAATCTCCAGCCGTGTCGGTTCCTTTCACAGCAACATAAAACATTTTGCTCCGCTAGTCAATGCAATGATGTTGTGCCGAGGACAACCGACTCGGGCTCTGAGCTGTGTTCATCTCAGCGATTTGTCATTAAAATGCATCTCTGGCTGAGACACACGACTGGGGTTCCCGGAGGTTCAAGCTGCCACTTGGTGAAGATGCACAGCAGTTTCCAGTGGCCAGATGACTCACCTCAGCCTCTCTTGTCACCCGAGCGAGACAAAGGCAATTGGAAGGCACAGAAGAAAATAACAAACTGTTGACCACATCGTAAATCCAAAGACGTGGCAACAACAGGGCTAAGCTCATTCATGCAGGAAATATTGTAAATGAAACCACAGTGTTCAGATACAGTGTCTGCTGAGAAGGAAATCTCTTTTGGTAGCTTGCACCTGCTAGATATAAAAATAAAGGGACTGGATTTCTTAATTTTGCAGGAGTCTTTTTTTTCCCCCTCAAACAGCAGCGTATTTATAACTCTAGTAAAACTGCAGAATTGGTAAGAATCCTGCAAAAAAAGAAGAAACTGGTTTCTGGATCTGATCAGAGCAAAGCTCTTAATCTTCGCTGCTTTTTTTATGGAATTGCTGCCTGGATGTTCCCTCTATGGGCCCAGGACCTAATGCTTTTTTCAGTCCATACTCAAATGGAAAACTGGTAGGAAAAGGAAAGAATTGTAATTTCTTACCTATTTCCTTGATTAAAACAAAGCAAAACAAAAAAAAGTACAAAAAGAAAAAGAGTTATTCAGATCAACTGTTCTCCTTGATTTTTTGTGCTTCTCAGGTGACAGGAGCAAGTGAAGACTGTCTTGGAGCCACTTAACCAGGCATTCCATAACAGCAGTCCTCAGAGAGGACTCAGGCGGGTCCAGATGTGCAGAGATCTGAGCAACTGACCTTCATGCAGCACACAGAGCTCTTTTTACAAATCAGTCCACTTGCTTTGTGATGTGAAGGTGTAACAGAGGGAATCCTGCTTCATCTATAACTCAAAGGCCTTGGGGCTTTAAGTAGCAGCAGAAACAAGTTCTACAAAAGGCTCTGGAAGTGCCTGCAGAATCCCCTGTAATGGCACCCTGACTCAGACAGAGCTTTGAAGAGGACCTGCTCCATCTTCAGCTGAGGTCTGCAAAGAAGATTGAGAAGCTTTAAGCTGAAAGATAAAAGCCCAAACAAACAATTACAGGTTTTATTATAATAAAACCAGGGACATTAAGCTTTGCAAATGGAGCAAATGCAATCAGCTCTTTCTGCCCTCCCTGCCCACAGGTGGGTCTTTGCTTCCAGAACTTGTTTAAACTTGATGACCATCTGAGCTGCAGCAGCTGCTAGGGACCTTTCCTGCATGGCAGGCATGGGCTGGCTCTCTGCCCTTGGCAGCCTATGGGTGCTCTGGTATTTCACAGAACTTCCCAGGGCAGCAGAACCCATCACCACTCCGGATGCCCAGATGGCCTCTTCCTTCCAAAGGAGAAAAGTACTGTTAGCAACAAGGAAGCCAGATCCTTTCTATTGACCACCATGCTGCTGCAACGCTGCACGCTCCTAATGGGAAGTGTACCACAATGGCACTCTTAGGAGTAGGGTGCCTACTAATTTGGCAGGAAACCTCTTCAGACTGGCATGTGACCAGGACATAGTCAGGCAAGCACCAGAAGAATGGAAATGAGCATCCAGGTCTGATTTCTGTGGCTGTAAGTGAGTTGACCTGGTGCGATACTCACGTCTCTGCCTCATCACTGGAGAGGAAAAGCTCTCTCCCCTTTCCTCTCTCCTGGCACTGAGGTCTCACAGGTGCCTCCAGCAGTGCCTCTGTGTTTCAGATTCCTATTTGTTAATAAGGCTAGAAGCTTTGAAATGTCCTGTCTGACTTAATCCCTATTGATTACAGAGCCTTGATGTGAAGGAATTTTAAATTTCCAGCCGCTGACTGTTTAACAACTTCTGACTTCAAAAGCTCGAGGAGGCTTCTCCTTTTAAATACACTTTGCACTTAAGGAAAATATAGTCCGTCCCTCATTAATGTGTACTTTTCCCATAATTATACAAGTGTTTGTAGTGCAAACGCTCTGTTCTCATGCCATGTGTGCATTCTTCATTCAGGAAATCAATTGGCAATAAGCAACATCCATTTCTGATCTTTATAGAAGTAGTTTGCTGCAAGGGCAAGTTTTACTCAGTTTGACAATGTAGATGTAAAATAGATGGTCATTAAAAACACACAAGTCTTCTCAGCTGACAGCCCATTGTCCCAAAATGAATCAGCACGTATTTTTCCCGTACCAGGTGCATAAAATCCCAGGACTGGTTTTCTCTCTATGGTGGTCTCTATGCTGTCCATGGCAGGTAGGTGCTCCTGCAGCCAGCCATGCAAATAAGGGGCTCATTAGGGTGATGTTGGCAGTCTGATCTCAGGTGGGTTGCATCAGACTGACCTCTGCCTCTTGGTATCTGCTCTCCGGGGTCTTGTGTGCAGAGCTCTTCTCCCAGCAGCTCAGAGGGCTCCACTAATTCTGAGCCACCCGTGTGGCACTGGCACCTCCTCCCTCCTGGCTGGGAATGCGAAGCACTGCCTGATGGCTGGTCCCCAGGCAAGCTGAGAGCTGCCAAAGGGGCCTCTCAAGCACAGAGGGTGACAGTCTGAGTTACAGCCCTGAGTCAGGGAGCATGAAGGAAGCTGGAAATGATTATGGAGTGTATGGAGGAGCTGGAGCAGTGGAAAGACTGCAGAAACCATGTTAATCCCTGGGGAACTCAAACCGTATAATTTACACAAGTTCATGCCTGAACTTACCTTTACAGTCATGCTCTTGGAAAAGAGTTTACTTAAAAGGGAGGGGATATATAAATCTCTGAGGCTGAAAGAGCAGCTGAGCAGAGCCAGGATTATAGGTGGAGATTTGCATGCCTTCAAACTCACACAGCCTTCCTGTGTGTCGTATGATGGGGCAGTGAGGGGCAGCAAATCCAGCAGCTCTGTCCTGCTCTGGCTTGAGCACCATGTGTTGGGAGGGGGTGTGACTGCAGGGACCACGGGGCATGTGGCGAGGTGGTACTTAGTGATGCTCAATGGAAATTGATGTGAGGAGGTGTTAGACCCTTCAGGAGACAGAGTTATTCTGGATGAAAATGCTTGGGGGAACTTTGTGAAGGTTCTTGCATAAAACTGAGATTTGGTACTTCTAAGAGTTTTGGGTTATTTTCTGGTTTTTGTTAAAAAAGAAAAGGAAAAATGCTCCCCCACCTCATGGGTCCCCTTCCCAGACCACGGGGGTAACTGAAGAAAGCCAACTAAAAATACACGCAGAGTGTAATGTGCATCTTCCAGCTTTTGAAACTGATGGAGCAGGGGTCCCAGACACAACAGCTTTCTTTGCTGGCCAGTTCTGACTCACCCTCTTTCTGCAGAAGTCATGAGACATAGTGAAACCCCACAGCCTCAAACTGTTTACAAAATGTACAGGAAGGCACTAGTCCAACTAACTTAATACTGTTTTTTGGTACTGAGACACACTCAGCTGTGCAGCCCAAGACGGAAGATCAAACTTTGGGGGTGGAGGAACTGGGAGGCTGCAACAAGCTACCCAGAGCTCATGCAAGCCTGAGACCAGCACTGGGCATGAAAGGGATCTCCAGTGTCCAGGAATCACACTTTCCCTTGAAGGTGGCAGAAAGACCTGGCACTGAGCTGATACTCAGGGTTTTTTCCTCTGATTACATCATTTTCAGATATATGTGACCAAAAAGCAGTGGGACACAATCTAGAGACTCTTCATCTCATCTGGAACGCTGTGGTTCAGGGTGAAATGGTTGCAGAGCTTGCTTTCAGACATGCAGAAGAGGTTTCTCAGCAGTATGCTGGAGGGGGAGAAACCTTCTGACATTACACTCATGCTGGATTGTATCCTCAGTGTACGTGGGACTGTGAGCTCTACCATGCGAGCTGGTGTTGGCAGCCCCAATGACAGACCCTGCAGGGATCAGGCAGTTAGTGCGTGCACAGCTCCTGCACTGCTGCCGAGCTGCTCTGCCCTCAAGGTCAAGTCTTCTTCTACCATGCAGCATTTTAATGGCCTTTGGATATCTTTCTAAACCTGAGCTTGTGTCTTGATGAAACTTTTGACAGGCAGTGAATAACAGGGGCATTATTAATTCATGTCAGATGGGACTGAAGTGTTTCTTGTTTATCCTGCCAAAACGGTAAATGAAAAAAATGGACTTTCTTCTTGACCTTGGTTTTGGTTCATGCTGTAGATCACTAAAGAAGAAAATATTTCAGTAATAAGTGTCTTATTAACAGAAAGCATCTGCAGAAGGACAAACAATGTATTCTGGCCCAAACTTGCAGCTGTGGCCACCAGCTGTGACAGCCCTGTTATTCCAGCTTTGTCTTTACTACATTATTTCAGAGGTAGCTTTAAAGAAGAGAGAGGAAAGCCCAAGGGAGTCTGGCTTAGAAACAACCCGCTACAATCTACAGAAAACCTTTTGGGTCTGTGAAAGACTCCAAGAGCCCAGGGAATAACCTGACACCTGGCTCCAGGGCGTTCTCAGACGAGCCAGGGAATGCAGGAAAATCTGGGAATCTGGTGAGTGGAGATGCATTTAGTAACAGGAATGAGGTGTGTGCCTTCCAATCACATAAATTAAGCAGAGCCTTTGGCCAGACTCTAGACATCCCCTTGGAGATCATTACTGCTCTCTTTCTGTAACTTTGGGTCTTTCATACTTCAGTTTGATTTTGAGTATTGGGAAGTGTTCAAAAGTCTTTGGCATGGATCTTGTATGGCCATTTCCCAAATACCTGTCTGCTCCTCAGGTTGTCTGTGACTGCTGGGGGTTTGTGCTCCAGGTAGTTCTTTTCAGTACTGTCCTCTGAAGCAAGGACTGCATAGAGCATTCAGCAACTGCTGCATATGGGAATATCTTACTCTCCTCTGGTGATTTGCCTGACCTACTCCTCTGCTCTGTCCACAAGCTGTTGACTCTCCTCTTAGGAGTTAATTCAAAGCAGGTATCAGGAAGTTCTGCTCTACTGGGGTCTCTATGCTGGTGGCCTGGCAGCTTAGGCTGAGAGGAAATGATTGTCTGCATCCCTTGGACTACAACTGCTCTTTACAAAGTTTGGGTGTTGTTTTGCTCTTGAGCTGGTCCTTGAATGTTCTTCAAATAAAACACAATATAAATAAATAAGTGAAAACACATTCACCTCACCTCCACTCACATAAAACCTGTTGTGTATAGCTTTCTCTTACATAACCCACATGACTCCAAAAACAAATGTCCCTAATTTCTTCTGGATGATAGGCTTTGTAGAGATTTAAAGGGCAATTTCTCTCTCTTTTTCTTAGCTCTCACAAAGTATTACAATAAGGAACTGCAGTGACAGACAATACTTAAAGGCATGGTTTAGAAGTGATTCATCTGTGAAACACGGTGTAGCATATTTTATTGTATTTTAGCTAGTAAAAGCTGTGCCTTCTAGCCCAGCTCTGTCATGCTGCATGGTAAATTACACTTATAGGAATCCCAGCCACATAGCTGAAAATAAGTAGCCTCTATACAAGAGTTAATGCAGTAGATTTGTACTTAGACATGTATTTGTAAAATATTTAAGCTGCATGAAAAGGGCGTCTGTAGGAAGATATGATTACAGGATCACAGAAGTGCTGCACAGTGCTGCCATATTTTAAGGTTAAAGAGCAATTGTTAGGTTTTGGTGGCTGACACTGCATGGATGGAGGAAGGGAACTGTTTCAAAGGCAAAGTGGGGCAGGAGAGAAGAGGGAACAGCCTGAGTCTTGCATCTGCTGCCCCAGCTGCAAGGTGGCCCCAGATTGAAATATGGTGTTTTTACTGGTTCTGGGACTTTCTTATATCATCTTATGGCAGGAGAAGAGAGATCTGGGAAATGCTTTCTTCTGGTGCATGCTTTATGCCTGCTACTATCCAGGAAGGAAAGCACAACTGATCAGGAGATGTTCTTCTCAGCTTTATAGCAGTAACTTGTCATTCCAAGGCTGTGAATGTTTTCCAAAGGCACAGCAGTTTTACAGGCTCTTCAACATATCTGGGCAGTGCCTTGTAGCCTCCTGGCACAGAGCAGTTCAGTCTGTAGTGCCACAGCTTTCAGGAAAGCAGAAAACCAGGGTGTTGGTCCTTATTCCATGAGGGCTGACTTATTCCTGCAGAGAGAAACACCTCTGTACTGTGACTGCAAAGCCAAATTTGGATCTTCTATAATCTTGAGTCTTATCTATTATCATAGTGCTAGCAGTTTTTCAGCCAAAAGGAAAGGAGTACATGTTCAGGTACTATAGTATAAGGTAAAGTATTGGAAATTTTTCAGTGCTGATGCCTATTCCTAAATCAGACCCAGCCTAAATAAGCTCCAATTCACTGAAGTGTTTTAGCAGCCTTCCATTGACTTCACTGAGCTCTAAGCAGATGTTTAAACTTAAGTGCATGCTTGAGTTTTGCTGAATCATACAGCAAATAAAATATGCAGAGCTGGTCTTTAATATAACCTACTGATTCATGTGAAAACTACACATTTCCTGCAAAGCCTACTTTGAGTTAATTAATGAGCACTAAGGACTCACATTCTTCTAGTGAAGAAGGGCCCCAAGGGATCACAGCAATTTGTGTTCATACCCTGAACGATACCAGTGCAATCTTCCCATGGAGACAAAGCCCCGAGCACTCCCTCTGCGATAACCAAGCACTTACACTTGATGGATGGGTTTTAGCTGCCTCTGACACCCCACGGGTCAGGCAGGAGGACCTGGCCCCTGACCCGTTCCTTTCATCCCCTTTGGCTGGAAGTGTGCCCACTGCATCGCTGATTTTGGAGGGGGATGCGGGCAGTCTGTACCCTGGAAAAGCAAGGAGGGGAGGGTCTGCCTTCTTGAATGTCAATTCCCAACGTTTTGCTCAATCACACCAACTCTCCTTGCTGTTGTTAAAGCTTTCTCTACAAGCTTGACAAAAGGGGGCCATGAGCCATGTCCGCAGAACATGCCAGCCACAGGAAATCCTGCCTATTAATTTATTTCAGTAGCAGAGCCAAATGAATTGAAGTAGTTGGATGTGACAGAGGGAGGGAGACTCAATGTCACTGGAGTCAGGGACTGCCAGCTCTGTGGCAAAGCATCCCAGGGCCTTGTTAAGGTGCAGTCCCTGCCACCAGAGGGATGGGGACACTCCTTCAGGAAATAAGGACACAAATTCCCACAGCACCAGGAACAGAGCTGGAGCTGAGTGTTGCAATGCAATTTTCTTGATTACCACTTTGTTGTCCCGGCTTTGTTTGTTTGGCAGCCAGGGTTTTAGAGAAATGAACCTTGGCAGCTGTGAGCTGTGCAGCTCAGTGCTTTCAAGGAAGTCAGATGGAGCACCAGGCTGGTGAGACTGCCCTTCATCAGCAGGTCTGATCCCGTGTGGCCCAGCCAGCCAACCCTCTAGAGGGATCAAGCTCCGTCTTAAGACTACATAGGTTGGCTGAGAGGTTTTTTGTCCTTGATTTTTTTATCCCCCACTACTGCTCTCTGCCTGTTCCAGAAGCTTACTCTGCTGGTGAGAAACTGTTTAATTCCACTCAGACTTATGTCAACATTGCCTGGTAGCTATTTCCCTTCTTTCTATTTATCCTCCTAGAAATCATTGCTCAGCCTCATTCCCAGCCCTGTGTGGTCCTCCTTCAGCTGGAAAAGCAGGGGGAAAAGAGGAGATTGTTATGGGAAGCACTGGAGCAATAAAATCAGTGGTGTGCTAAGATGTTTGGGAGGAGTGAGCCCAGCAAGGACACACACTTGGGATGTTGGTGGAGTGAGGGTTGTCTGAGGGAAAGGAGTTGTCTGTCTCAACTGGATGAGGCCACCTTATGCTTGGTCTCCAACCAACCATTTCCACAAAGCAGCTAAGGATGCTCTGCACGTCTGCAGTTATGAGGAGCAATAGGACAAGATTGGTCGGAAGGAGAATTACTATGACAATTCATGAGGGTTGTGAAACACTTGAGCTGGACTTGAAACACGGAAATATGTTCACCTGTTGTCAACTATTTGACCTGAGGAACGGCACATTTCACCCTCTTTGTCTCCGTCTGTGAAAAACAGGATAATAATAGACAGTCACCTCCCCCCAGGACATTGGGAGGGTCAACGTCTGTAAAGGGTGTGGAGCATTTAAAGCAATAAAGAAATGCAAAGTATCATTATTATTAACCTTCCTGTCCCTCAGTTCCCCATTTGTAAACTCTCACCTAGTACATTTTGACTGCCATTTCCTCATGGACCTCTGCCCAAGGAGGTCTCAGTTGGAGATGAGCTCTCCAGCTGCTGCCACTTGTAAACACGGCCCACTTGCCAAAGACCCTGGGAAGTACTGGCAAGCCAAAATTTCGATGTTTTGGAGGGTTTAATCCTATTTATTAAGCAGATTATGATGAATGTTGTGTGTTGCAGAAGGAAACAAAGCTACTGACCTGCTGGGTGCAGACGTGTATGTGCCCTTTTGGTGAGCAGAGGCCGGTGTCCCCTGATGTCTTCTCTGGTCATAGGGAATGTCACATGCCTTGAGAAGTCCAACCTTTCTTTTTTTTTGAGAGATTTTCACTTTCTGGTGTCCAGTTTATGGCCTTTGCCCACTTGCTTTAAGCTCACTCACAGTGTAACTGTTGACATCTGAAGTGATTTCCAAGACAGAACTGCAAGTGATCTTGTAAACAGTTGTCGGCAAGAGTTGTAATTAAAGAGTGGCAAGTGCAAACACAAACCACAACAGCAGCCTGTAGGAGTTACACTGCTGTATCAGCTGTAGCTGGAGGAGCCCTTAGGGCTGTATCAGTGCTTACAAGGGCTCGTTGGTGGTTTCCCCTCCTCCCTTCTCTCTCCTGAAAAGAACAAACAAGAAAATTAGCTAGGAAACCTTTTCCTTAGGGAAGGCCAAGGATTTGGTAGTAAGAAATGCCATGTGCCTGTTTGAAAGTGCCTCATAGGGTAATTCTGCAACAGAGATGGGACAAAGCTGATTCATCCCACTTCTACAAAAGGGTTCCCAGGGCAAGAACATGGACACTGAGCTTCAACCATCTCACTGGGGTGGGAAGTGCAACAAGCTGAAGGAGGTCAAGCCACGGGAGGAGATTGCAAAGGATGGATCTGTTGGCCCCACTGGAGAGGTGGTTGTAGCAGATATTACCTGTACCAGGATTTAATTCCAAATTAGTCTATTTCATATTAAAATAACCCAAGTCCATCAGTTGGTTTGCCTGCCGTGGATTATTTTATGATTTAGTGCATGCTATTAAACACCTTCTGGAAGGAGGTCTGGTGAAATTTGCCTGCAGCAAGAATGAAGCAGATCCCAAACAGCTGTTGAACCTCTGCCAGCTCCTAAGGAGAGCCCACACCCTTTGCCTTTCAGGTGGAAGCAATTGTCTTGTCACCTGTGTGGTCTCTCCTGCTGCAATGTGCCCCCGAATGGGAGACACTTGTCCCTTTAAAAGGAAGTTCTCAAGCACC
Organism: Acanthisitta chloris; assembly: GCF_000695815.1. Lineage (NCBI taxonomy): Eukaryota > Metazoa > Chordata > Aves > Passeriformes > Acanthisittidae > Acanthisitta > Acanthisitta chloris. The sequence continues at coordinate 54,179 of NW_008651836.1, forward strand.
TGGGTCTCTTCTTGTGGCCTAGTTTTGTGCTCAGGTCCTGGGTGATGTTTTGTGTTAAGAGTTGACACACAGGGCCATGTCTAAAAGCACATGCCTCCAGTGTGGCTGGGAGCACAGCCAAAGGACTGGAGGAAACCAAAGAAGTTTGAACTATGTGGTAAGAATGGGAAGGATAATAACAGGATTTTTGGGACTGTCTGGGTTGCAGGAACTGGGAATACTCCTGTGCTGGGAGAAGACTTTGCTTTTTTTTTTTTTTCACGAGTCCTAGTTTTCCTGGGACCACAATACATCCCTTCTTTGAACCAGATCAAAATGTGAAGCTGATTTTCAGAGTCTTCACAGACTTTTGTTGTGTTATTGCTGAATTCTATTCATTTTTGCAATGCCCTTCTATTACTTGTCTCCTCTTTATTTTCCAGCTGGTTTCTTAAATGGGGTTCAAGAAAAATTATTCAGAATGTTAAGGAAGTGCTTTGTAGGGAGTGTAATTTCACCCATCTCTACAGTGGCATATTCCATCTTCAGGACAGCAGGGCTGAACCCCCTCTTCCAGCAGCAGCACAATTGTAGGCACGTAACCACCTTTGAACCACTGGATAAGAAATGCAAGGCAAAGGGAGCAGGGTTCATGGGATACAAGCCCAAGATACATGGACAGAAAGCTGAGTAATGCCACAGGTTTGTAACTGGATGCTGGTTTGCATGTCTGCTTTGTGCTGCTGTAAGGAGGGGCAACTTGCTTCTGCACATTTCTTAAAAATTGACTTTGCAGTTGGTTCAAAGTGTGGGGAAAGGTTTTATGGGTTTCCAGTCTGTATGCTTATCTGCCTTGTCTGAAGCCTTACTGCTGTCTTAAAGTAAAATGAGCCCTGTATCTGGTGAACCATGTGGCACTTCAGTTCTTCCCAATCCCTTCTTACTGTCTTAATCTAGCGAAGTTGTTTTTCTTGAGCTTGGTTTGTTTGTCAAGTGAAGCATCATACATTGCCTGGAGCCAGGATGAGACTCTTGAAACCCAATAGTTTACATGCTGCTTCTTTGGAAAGCGCAATTTACTTGGGATGAGTTATTCTGAGGTAATATTTTCTTCCCTATTTATTTTTCCTGACAGACTTTCTGCTTCCCCCATGCCCTGTCACATTAAACCATTTATGCACAAAGTAAGCAGCATGAGTTTACCCTTGTGCATTTACTGAAACCAGTTGCTTATTCCTGTCTTAATTCTGCCAGTGAGTGCTTCAGTGAAGGAAATTATAAACTACCCACTGCAGCCACTGGATTTCAGTGCAGTTATAAATGAAATCACATCCTCATTTCAGGTTAATGGTCAGATATAAGAATGCTGAAAGCTCTCTGAGTTTCGTCTTGTGAAATGCTGCAGAGTCCAGAGCAAGGTGCAAGTCTGAAGGAGATCACCTCCTTTTCAGAGGGAACTGCCAGCTCTGCAGTGGTGTGCCTTTCCACAGAGGCTAGTGAGGATGGTGTCACCAGTACAAAATCACAAGATGCACTCAGCCAGGGAAGACAAGCAAATCTTGACATTCAACCAACACATGGCTGAGGCTGCCCCCTCTTTCCTTCTTCCAATGGCCTCACAGAAACATTTATTTCTTCATTTACGAGAGTGTTTGAAGCATCTTCTGAACAATAGTTTCCCTTCATTTTCACAACACTAGAAAAAACTGGAACACAAGGCTTCTTTTGCAACATTTGGTTTGTTTTTGATTTTTTTTTCTAGACTGCCATACCCAAATGTCTCTTCAATCTATTACAGCTTAATAGTTAAGCAAAGAATTACTCACAGGACTATCTATTTTTTCTGTCTTGAAGGCAGTCCCTGTTACTTCACAGCATGGAAACCAAGTGGGAAAGTAATCTATGCAAATTACATGTGCTTTTCTGGTTGAATCACGTTCCCTCCACTCATGGTAATGAGTCACTTGGCATAAAGTGGACTGTTACTATGAATGGAGAGAGCACATCAGGGCTCTGCTTCTCAAGAATTATTTCCACTTGCTGAATCTCATTTAGGCCTGGAACCACAAGGGGTGAGACTCTGCTGTCAACTTCTCTGTGCTTGAGGGACTGTAGTTACTCAGATTTTCACTAGTCCCAGACTCAATAACTGTTGGTGCTGAGGGTGATGGCCCATGGGCAGTTATCAAAGCTGACTCATGTAGTTCCCAAATACTGGCCATGCAGTTAATTTTTTTTTTCTGTAGTAATACTGAGACTAGACCAAGAACTGGCCTCGGTGAAGGGGAAGGCAGAAGTGAGTCCCATCCCATATGTGGTGTCTGAGAAGCTGACTGCTCAAAATGCAGCCTGTCTGGCTGAGGGACTGACTCCTGCCAAGTCAGCTGCCATCTCAAAACTGGTCCTGTTTGTATCAGCCCTCAAACAGAGCAACCTAAATCAAATTGTCACTCTGGAAAATCTTTTTTCTTGTGGTTTTTTTTCCCCGTTATAATAATTAACCCAATGACCAGATGGTGCTTACACCAAAACCATGGGTGCCAGAGAGCTTGGATTTCCTGCTCTCAGCTCCATGAGCACTATGGCAAAAGCAGCTCTCCTGGGCATGACATGTTACACCTCCCCTGACCTTACACAGGCTTACATTGCTTTTTCTTCACTGGAATACATAATTCTTATTTATTTATTGTAATGGAAACAGACAACTGACACTGAAGTATTATGACACCACTGATTGATAGTTGAATGACAAGTTGCAATGTCACTTTCTTAGGAGAATAGCTATCCTGAATTACAAGGGTAGTGAATTGAAACATATCCTTTAGAAAGATGCCTAATCCCATTTCTGAAGCTCTGAGTGATGGTGAGCCCACTATCTTGTCAAGTAAGGTCTTTAATTGCCCTTACTGTGAGGATAGTGCCTCTTATTTCAATTTTGGTTTTAATCTAATGGCATTGACTTGCCGTGTGACCTTGGATGAGAAGGGATGGATCAGTTGTTTAAGCCTAAATTGATCTTGGAATTTATGTAGTAATATACCCACTCTGGAGAGCCTTCAGGGTTGTTTTGAACAGGTGAACCCTGGGTGGAATTGCAAGTTCAGTTCTTAATTTTTGTGTGTGATTTGTGGGTATCACTTTCCATTATCATTAGCCTGGGGCTTAAACTTTGTTAAGCTGGTGGCCTGGGCTCAGCATGTGCAATGGCAGGAAAGACACTTGATCAGGCTTGTGTCTCCTTTCGGTGGCAATATTGCTTCCTGAGCTTTAGGAGGGGCAGTGTGGATGAACTGCTGTGTACTTTTGAAGCTGCAATGCCATAGTATAAGCAAACACCTGTAAAGACCAAAGAGAATAAATGCCCCAGTTATGGTGCCACTGCAGCAGTACACTGGTTAGAATACTTGGTGAGAAGAAATAAGTACAGTCTGAGTGATGGCCCAGGTGAACTATCATGCATCTGTCATCAGAGTAGAATTTAACTAATTAGGAGATAAAGGACGATGCCATTGTGAGTGTATTGAGACCAGTGAAAAATGTTCCGATGTTGATAGAAATCACATAAAATAACAGTCACTGAAATAGCTTGTCAGGTCTATGCTGTTTTTGACATGTTACTTAACATGGGGGAGCCCCTAAGCTTTAAAGCAGCATCTCTCTACCCTGATCTAGACAAATTACTTTTGTACCTTGATCTAAACAAACTCTGATCTCTTTGCTGCCATTGAACTCACCTTGTCTGAAACCTAATCTGACTACTTTATTCTACCTCTGTACTGGGAATTCGCTCTATCATTAGCATTTCAATCTATTTAATTCACTGAGGGTCGCTGAGCAATGTAACCAAATCCATGCTAAGCTACCACTGGCAATTTAGCTGTCAGATAGTCTCACCTTCTATTTTTAGTTGCACTCAAATTCCTGCTTAAGGGTGTGCACACTGAATTTCTGGATTGGCTTCCTCCCGACCCCTCTATTGTATCACTGTCAGTCATGTTTAAGTTAGAGTCCTGTTTACTTTGTTCTATTATATTAATTACAGCCTGTCAAAGGTATGGACAGTGTTCTTGGACACTTTGTTGACAGGTCAGTAACTCTGGGATTAAGCCCTTGTGTTTAGAGCTGTGTGAAGTCTGTATTAGTGGAGTGAAGAAAGTCTTTGCTAAGAAGATTCACTAAACAGCAAAGCCAATGTCTCCATGATCTTAAAACCTAATTCTTTAGGCTGGATGGTCAGTCTCACCTTTGGCTCTTCATAAGGTACTCTATAATGCCAGGTCCTTATACTTAGGTAGGGCAGGAATAGCATTGCCAAGGTTCCTATCTTCAGAGGCAGGGGTTAGGATAAGGCAGCTGTACCATTTATTTTCTCAAGAATTGTTTCAAGCAGCTGTGCTCCCTGGCCTTCTGTGTCTTTCAGTTCCTTTCTCTTGCACAGATTCCACTACATCTTATTTTTTATATTTATTTTCTCCTGGCACAGCACTCTCCCCAAGCTCTATGTTCTAATGACCTTCTTAGCAAGTACATATGCTGCAGTGTATATTTAGTTTTGAACCAGCTTATGGCTCTTCATAGGTGCAATTCAGGGCAGGAAGCAATTTGTTCCTGTTAACAGAGCTGTGTACACTTGCATGCTGCACTCTGGCTGCTTGTTGAACTTACTTAAGCTCTGTATTTCAGTTGCCTTGAAGTGTAACTAAAAAATTAAGCAATATATGTGTATATTGAGCTTAAAAGAAGCATCTCTCTACCCTGATCTAGACAAATTACTCTTGTACCTTGATCTAACACATGCTGATCTCTTTGCTGCCATTTCAATATACAATAGGTGTGCATATAGGCAGAGAGGAGACTGTATTGGGAGGAAAATAGGCAGGATGGGCATTTATGTTGTAAAATTCTCCAGTACATTTAATAAATTGTGTTCTCTCTCTGATTATGCCTGTTCCACTTTGGAGATCAGATTTCTTTTCCAACATAAGCTTGGTGCAAACTGCTCTGAAGTCAGTAGATTGAGGTTTATGGGAAAGTGACAGATTGCAGCCTTTTAGGGTAAATGCAGGAAGATGGTAGCATATAACAGAACATTTGACTACAAGGTCAGAGACTTGGCTTCAGTAGATCAATTGCTGATCTGTCCTGTGACTTTGTGGTCACTTCTCTTACCTTCTTCAGGCTCCAGCTGCCATCCAGCCTTTGAGTCCTGACACTGCTTCCTGTGACAGACACCCACTGCATGCACCAGTGAGCTCTGCTCCGAGCTGGGCTGTGTGTGGCTGAGCGAAGCTGCTTTGGGGGTTGATGCTCAGAGGTAAGTGATACCAGACTGCCCTGCTTCCTCTGATTCCAGCTCTACCTGCCACTGAGTAAATATTTTTCTGTGCAAGTGCTGTGCAAAGGTGAGTAAAGGGCTGTGGTTGCTGCCTAGGAGGATCATTGCTGGGGATGAAACCGAAACATTCATTGGGAGCCTCAGTAATATCCAATTCAGATTGCTGATGAATACATCCTGACTTTGGGCACATACCTCCTGTTAATACTAATGGGAATGTCACACATGAATGCTGGAGAATATTGCCCATTATTTTTGGTCTCAGAGCTCTGAGCTGAGAGATTCCCTGAGAAAAATGGCCGTTTGCTGTATGTTGCAGGCTGCAATTCATTATATACAGTGCACGGTGACTGTTATTTACCTTACAGTACTGTAATGTGATAAGGAGTCTATGTAAGCCACTTAATAGTCTGTCTACCTTAAAGAAAATGCGTACCTGATCAGCCTCTGATTTATGCCACTTTCGCCCCAGTGCAACTCTATTGGCTCCACTGGTGTTATCCCTGATTTATGCTAGTCTTAATCGGACTTCATGAGTTTATATACTTCATATGACTCGTGTATGCGAGGAGAATGTAGCCTAATAAAATATCTGGCTGTGCATTGTAGCTGCAGGTTCTTTGCAGAACTGTTAACAGGGGTACTACAAAACTATATTCTGCTCCTCTGCAGTGCCTATATATTTCAGGGGGTTATATCCCATATCTAGAGAGGTGTAACTTAATGGTCTCATACTTGACTAATGTGCTGCCTCGTTGGCACGGTGCAGTGATAGAGCTAGGCAGCAGCCAGGGTAAACCTGTAGAATGAGAATAAGAACTTGAAAATTGACTGTGGCAATTTAGGCATTTTTTTTTTCACTTGGTAGATCAAGCTCCTTGCCTAAAAACAAAGAACTTCCCACAGATTATGTCCTTTCACTCAGAAAACAGCTATTCTTATCTCAATTGTCTTGCTGCATCAGCACTTATCTTCTGGCTTTGGGGTAGGAAAACAGTCATTTTATGATGTTTATATTGCAGTAACAGCCAGGACATGTAGTCTTAGATGCAGAACTGCTTGTTCTAAAAATGCATAAACAGACCAGGAAACTGCTCTTTGGCTCGATGATCTTGTGCTCCTGTTAATGAGGGCTTCTCTGGTCACCATGGCAGCTTTCATCACTTGGCCTTGTCTGCAAGGGAAGCAATATTCCTCAAATCTCTGGAGCTGGAGCACCAGCCTGAGCTCTGGTGAGGTTGTTGGAGTGATATCCATTAGCACTGTTGGATTCCAGGTCAGCTCGCCTTCTCTGGCACACCTGGCTGCTGATGGTCAGAGTTGACACCTGAGACCCCTGTGTAGTTGATCCTTGTTTCCTTCACTGTCTTTCCTTTTAAACTTTGCCTGCTTTCCTGTTAAGCTCTCAAGCGTGTTTTCATCTAATGAATATGGTACACTCAGGTGTCAGGTGTAAAGTCATGTTTTCATCTAATGAATATGAGTCACAGGTACACTCAGGTGTCAGGTGTAAAGTACAGAGGTTGGGCCAAGTTCTTGGGGAAAATGTCACTTTGGGATTTGTTCTGTACTTCAGGGACATCATGATACATACTTAAGTTTCAAAAAGGTACATTTTGGAGATACTAGTAATCCTAAACTAGTATCCTAGTTTGCATAAATTTGTGGACAGACTTTGTCGAGGAGTGTCATGGTAAACTGAGAAACCTTCAGGGTTTTTTTTGCAGTATTTCACCAACTGCATTGGCTTGTTCCATTAAAAAAAAATAAAGCTTCTAAGTTCTTAAAATAGAAGGTGCAACTTTCTTAGCATGGCAAAACAGCAAGCTGAGGGCTTGTTCTGCCTGTACACAGCTGTAATTTATATTTCTGCTCTCCTGAGGGGTCTGTGTGCCCTTGATGCAATGTGCCTAAGTCCCATCAACATTAATAGGAGCTGAACACAAGAAGAGAGGTTTAGATAGAATATTAAGAAAAACCTGTGCACCGAAAGGGTTGTCAAGCTTTGGAGCAGGCTGCCTAGGGATGTGATGGAGTCACCATCCATGGAGGGATTGAAAAGATATGTAGATGTGGTGCTTAAGGACATGGTTTAGTGGTGGGCTTGACAATGGGTTGGACCAGAAGATTTTGAAGGTCTTTTCTAACCAGAATGATTCTGTGACTAGCTGAGTCTGAATTCCCTAAATGCTGCCTTGAGCTCTAAAGCCAAGACTGGGTCTCTGCCTCTGCAAGCTGATCAGTGTCTCACCACCTAGATCTGCTTCCCTCCTCTTTGGCCATGCAGCAGCCAAAGAAGGCTTTTTCCAGGGCTGGAGCACTGAAGTCATCCTCCTGTTAGGCAGGCTGAGGGCTGTGTACAGGGGTGGCTGATGGGAGGCGTCCGGCTTCCTCGGAAAAGCACTGCAGGAAAGAGATTCATCAGCAAGGGATGTTTTCTGCTTAGCTGACACTGTAATGAGCTCAAGTCCCTGGGTGGAGACAAGAGGGGTGACAGGAGGAGATGGGGAGACGGGAGGGGAACAACTTGTTTCAGGCAACAAATCACTTGCTAACTCTGATCCAAAGCCATTTGCATAGATGATGTTGGCCCACGGTGCATTGGAAATATAAGGCATTCTGTAGACAGCTGCCCAAGGGAATGCTAATTAGCTGGCAGGCAATTAATAATTAATCAGACTTTTGTTCATTGTGAAGACAGTGTTTTCTTTGGCAGCTTCATAATGTTCTGAGTTTGCTTTGCTTTTCTTTTGCAGGCTGATATCATCGTGCTGGAACTAGGCTTTGCGGCGACATGCTTCTCCCTCCCTCTGGCTTCCAGCTTGCCCTGTCCACATGTGCAGCCCAGGCCACGACCTCAGGCTTGGCTGGGCTCTGATGGCCCATTTAACAGTCAAAGGCTGGAAAGGGAGTTGCTGCTGTGCTATTTTTAACTGGCTGGACAGCTAAATAATTCAGATGCAGACACACACATAGTGGTCTGGGCTGTGCCTGAGATCTGAGAGGGGAGAAGAGCGTTGTATCACCCCTGCTAGGCTTGCTTGACCTTATCAAGCATGGGTTCCCAGGCTCTTTAACACCAATATGAAACAAAAACCAAGCCTCCAGGAGTGAAACCCCTGCCCCACTGACGTCAGTAGGACTCCTGGCTCTGACTGCAATGGAGCCTCAATCACACTTAGCTGCAAGGCATGAACTGTTCAGTATTTCCTTGCTTTCTAATGCTGCAGAACTCTTTTTCCATGCAATAAAACCCAGTTATGGTGATTAGGGTCCAGAATGGGGAGTGTCAAAATTTCTGGGGAGAAAAAGGATTAACATCAAGAAATCTCTTTAGAAACAGGATGGCCCATGTATGATAGAAGTCCTGCCAGCAAACCTGCTCCAGTGTGGGCTCCTCTCTCAAGTGGGCTATAGGTCCTGGCAGAAGCCTGCTCCAGTGCAGACTTCCCATGAGGTCACAGCCTCCTTTGGGTATTTCACTGCTCCAGCAGGGTGTCTTCCACAGGCTACAGGTGAGTGTCTCCTCCACTGTGGACTTCTATGGGCTGCATATAAACAGCCTGACTCACCACAGGCAGCAGGAGAATCTCCACACTAGAGCCTGGAGCTCCTCTCCTCCTCCTCCTCCTTCTTCACTGACCTTGGTGACTACAGGGCTGTTTTTCCTCACATGTTCTCACTCCTTTCTCCAGCTCCAGTTGCACAGGCATTTCCGCTCCCCACCTTAAATCCAGTATCCCAGGGGTGCTTCCACCATTGCTGATGGACTCACCCTGAACCAGTGGTGGGTTCATCTTAGAGCCAGCTGGCATTGGCTGCATTGGACATAGGGGAAGCTTCTGGCAGCTCCTCACAGAAGCCATCCCTGTAGCCCTATGCCATGGAAACCTTGCCATGCAAACCCAATACACTTGTCCATCAAATAAAAGGCATGAACTCCGTCCTTAGGCATGAGGAAATCCACAGAGGAGCTCGACTTTGAAAGACAAATGCGCAGCAAACCAGGCTTCACTGATCCTGCTGTTAATAGGACTGCTTGTTTCCTTTGATTCCTGTGTGTTAGCTCAGCTGTGTTTTGGGACTGAACAAGATCTTTCCACTAGTTCAATTTCAAACACGTGGTAAATGACTCTGTGCCTGAAGCACCCAAGGTTCCCGGGTGGTCTCTGTACAGACACCAGAGTTGCTTCTGCTGCTGAGATTAGGCAAAACACATCTCCTTGTTCAGGACTTAACCAGTGCCTGCTGCGTTGTCAGAACTCAGCTGATGTGAAGTAGAGGTTGCAAGTCTCTTGTGCATTCCAGGTTTGAGGTTCTCCCTGTGTGTCTCCATGACCCAAATTGTGATGACATTTGCTAACAGAGGCGCGTGAAGTCTTGTTAAAAGCATGTGGCTTGAGATGATCCTCAGTGGCTTTAATGAATCATTTGTGGCCAGGGTGACTCAGCCAAAGTGGGCTGGCAGCCAGCAGCTGGGCAGAGGAGCCTGCAGGAGGCAGGGGCTTGACAGCACGTACAGACAGCGTGTGCTAAGAGCACAGCATTTTTGAAAGGCCAGCTGTAACCCGTGCGAGGCCTGCATGTTTCTGAGAGCCCATTAGTAGAATACCAGTAAGGAAAAGGAATTTGGCATCAGAGGTGTATTTTTCTAGCCAGAAGTATAGGCAAGTGGGTGGGAAGACTGGACATCCCGAATTCATATTTGCAAATGGAACTGATAGTGCGCTTGAGAAATGCAGCTCTAGGTTTACCAAATCCCACTTCTTTTCCTACAACTGTGTGATGTCTGTCTGTCCTTCCTTCTGAGCTGCAGGGAGACATTCCCTTGGGAAGCAAAAGACCTGCCTGTTTGAGTGCATGCAAAATAGGATGCTATGCCCTGTACAGTGCAGAAGTTCAATTTTCAGATAATACAGAATTGGGATGTCTTATCTAATACTGCTGGCAGGCTCTCCTGAGGGTCTGCACACAAAATTCACCTGCTTAGTATGGTGAATTTAAATCACCAGAGCCACATGGGCAAAACTCTCCTGTGCAGAACCTCATTCTGGTCTAAAGTCCTTGAGTAATTATTCTGTAATAAAGTCACTTAAATTTTAGACGAGAGTGTCCGTGTGGAGAAGTTATACAGGCAGAGCTATAACAGGACAATTATTTTGTTATAGCTATGTCAGTCAATTTCTCAAGGCCTCAGTCACATGGGAAAGTTGAAATGATATATTTTTTACAGTCTCCAGCAATTCTTTACTTTTTAATGTCCATTAGTCCTTGACTAATGCTGAATGATAGTGGAAATTCTCCAGGACAAAGACAGTGCTCACAGTTTCCTCCTGGTTATCAAAGGAATTTGGATCTATCCTGTTAAAACAAATATGTAATGAATTGTCAGTGATTGGAGGTTTATGGCTGAATTGACTGGGAATTATGAAGCTGCTGTTTACTAAATTCCGCTGAAACAGCTGAAACTCAGGAATTTGTAAAGTCCTTATTTATGCTTTAAGAAGCCTCAAGATTTTTTAAGAGTACACAAAACCCCAGATTAAGATACAAAATTCTCTTATTACCACACAGTATTGTAGGTTTGATATTTCAGCATAGGACTTTATGACAAGTCATACCAATTTCAGGGGTGTCTGAAACAGTTTAGTTCCTGAGTAAGTTGTTGCAAGGTATATGCCTTATGATTCGTTATTAACTGCGGTGGAAATAGTCCTTTAGGATAAAATTGCACCTGTCAAAGGACAATGGCATATATAAGATCTTTCTGGAGATATGCCAGAGCTATCTTGAGTCTACTAATGCATAGTAGGAATTAGGAGCCTGGCTCCCCTCAGAGCTGTCTGTTGAAATGCTAGATGTAGCAAACAGGTGCCAACTGAATTTGTTGCAGTCATATTTGAATCTGAATTGAAAACTTACCAGAACAGGGAAGGCCAAAATTCTCAGTGCACATGAATGCACTGTGTGGTTCCTGCACGCCAGGCTAGGCACACAGAAAGTTGCCTGGGGAGCTGAGGCTTCTGCACAAGGAAGCAGACCTGATACGTGCTTCATTGAAAGCGTGACTCAAAATGAAACCTGCCTGTGGCTGTCAGCTGTCTTACAGCAAAATGTTACCTAATTACATGTATAACATCCCCCTTCTTGGAAAAAGGGTTGGGTTTGAGGTAGAGGATGCCAACATGCATGTCCACATGGAGGTGCCAGCTGGGATGTATGCAAGGGGAAGAACAGAGTGTGGTTTGTAGGGCCACAGCTGCATGCATATTTGGGTAGAGGGACAGCTTCTTGGGCCCATCAGTGTCTCCCTGGGCACAGCCTGTTTGTTGGGTACCAAGGATGCTGCTTTGTTAACCTCTTCCAGTATCATCATGTCAGAAAGAAAGATTCTCACCTAGCTCAGCACTTCTTGCTGCCACACAAGCCCTGCTAGACCAGATAGGCTGAAACACCCAGTTTTGATTTCTGTTTATCTCCATATGCTCACCTCTTTGCAATTTATTCGAATTTGGGGTTTGTACATGTGGCTGGAGGGGGATGCCCATTTTGCAATGGACACAAGGATTAAAAAAGGACATCTATTTCCAGGGCTGCGATGCAAAGGCTTAATCATGTTCCAGAATAACTGGAGTTATAAACTGATGGGGCATTTAGACTGTTATCTAGTTCCAAACATCAAGTGTTCAAATTCTGCCTTAAGGGGACATTAGCTGATTACCAAATCACAATGAGATTCTTATAACTTTATTTTAATAAACAGTTTTTGTAAATGTTAACATTTTAATGGATGATTACATTCATATTTAGCTAGCAGATGCAGTCATGTTGATTGATGTTATTTCCATGAGTACCAAAGGAATTAAATAATGATTTGTCACTTATGGCAAAGAGCTGCTCAAATATCTTTTAAATAAACAACATTTTTTTGTGCCGTTTGATGAGACGGCGATGCTGGGGTCAGCTGTGGGTGTGGGGGACACCTCCGCTATGCTTTCCCACCCTGCTGCAGCTGGTGGGCAGCTCCCCGAGAGAGTGGAGAGACCCGACACCAACACCCCCAAACACGGCGGGGAGTAGGAAACCTCCTCTGGCCCTTCAGTGGCTGCTGTGTGATCCTGCCCGGGGCACAGCGGGGAGGGCAGTGCGGGAGGGAGGGGGGAGCGCCGAGGCGGACCCGGAGCATCCCTCGGGCGCTGGTGGGGG
>NW_008651837.1:0-7030 GCF_000695815.1 Acanthisitta chloris
GTGCCTTGCTGAGAGTCAGGAGAGAACCTGCTGTGGGGCAGGAGAGAGTGCAGAGAGGATGATGTGAGATTCTGTTTATGCTTATAAGTCAGTGGGGACAGGCCTTGGGGACCACTGGGATTAAATGCCCGCGGAGGGACCTTTCGCACATGCTTTCTCCAGCTGCTGTGTTTTGGAAGTGGCACTCTGTTCGGAGCTGTTGTGGTGACTAGTAGAAGTTTTCAGGCTGTTTTCTCGCAGCTGGTGTGCTGATAGCTCCTTGAAAACAGTTCTGAGTGGTGTAGTTCGTGGCTCAGGTGACATGTAAGATTAAGCTTCAAAGGGAGTAGTTTAAAGCCTCATAGTTAAGGGTTCAAATGCCTTCTTTCCAGATTTATACAAGTTATGGTGTCTTGTCATTAACCACTTTCGGTTTCTTTGGTGCGATGCCGAGAAAAGGCTGGAAAAGAGCTACTCACAGACTTGTATCTCTGAGTAGCAGGTATTTGTTTATTCAGCGCTGGGCACAAGGGGGATTGCTCCACCAAACTTGTGCAACCAGGGACAAAAACTTAACAGTTTATAGCCATTAAATGCTCATACATGTTCATTATTTCCGGGAATGGGTGGTTATTATTGTAATTAGTTCTTGAAAATCATTATCATATACTCCTCCTTCTTCTCCTTCCTCTTGGCATCAGTCCCATGGTCCTGGTGGTCGTTCAGTGGTCATGAACATGAAGTGTCTCGTGTTCCTCAGGACCCTTTGGACACCCTTACTGTGCAACCGTTCACCCCTATGTACAGTTTTGCATTCCTTGCTGACCTTGCCTCTCTCTTGTACATTTTATTTCTTCATTCCACACCCTACATGATCTTAGTTTTCCTCCTACTGCAAAGGTTTGAGTCTAGTAAGTTCTACTGCCTTATAGATAAGGTGCATTGTTTCACCAACCAAGCCAAAACAGCATTAGTGAAGCTTCTTGTCTGTACTATGCAATCCTTGCTATTTTGCTAATTAAGCTGAAATAGTGCTATTAGTAAAGTTATCCTTTATGCTTTCAGCTTTAACTGTTCAATTCCTGTGTTCAGTCTACTCAGTATCAAGTGTTAGTGTCTCATTTCCTGTCTGTGTGTTTGGCACGGTGTGGGAATTGTGCAGGCCTTTATAAATTTAGGGTGTTACTGATAATACAGAATCATTGAGGTTGGAAAGACCTCTGAGACCTTCAAGTCCGATCTATGACCTAACACCCCCATGGCAACTAGAGCATGGCACTACATGCCATGTCTAGTCTCTCCTTAAACACCTCCAGGGATGGTGACTCCACCACCTCCCTGGGCAGCCCCTTCCAATGTCTAATCAGCCTTTTTGTGCAGAAATTCCTGATGTCTATGCTAAACTTCCTCTGGTGCAGCTTAATACTGTACCAGCATTAAGGGTTTGTCTAATGGAATCTCCTTCTGTGACTGTGGCATGTCAGGCAGCTGGAATTAAATGCAATAGAGTTGACAGAATTCACTTCAGTTTCTTTCTGCTTTTTTTTTTTTAATGCGTAAAATACGTCCTAATAAAACCAATAGAAACTGTCATTGTACTACTGGACTTCATTCTTTGTAGTCCATTTTGAAAAAAGTTCATGTGAGTACTCTGGCTGGAGGAATGTATTTCATGGTGTTTTATTGAAATTTAGTTTTAATTACTGAGATTTTCTTACAAAATGATATATGATATTATGATAGGTAATTTCATCTGTTGTATTTAATAAAGTCCTGAAGTGTTTTTAAGCAAGTACTTTTTTTTTTAAAGATGATATAGTGTTATTAAGTTTCAAAAACTTATTGTGCTTTTCAGAACATATGATGCCTGTGAAGTACATCCAGGGCCCAATATGAACTTGGTTCTAGGTGCCAATGGAACAGGAAAGTCAAGCATTGTTTGTGCCATCTGCCTGGGACTGGGTGGAAAACCTGCTTTTCTAGGGAGAGCTGATAAGGTAACTATGAGCTCTTGCGATTTCCATGTGTAGTCTAATCTCACTAAAAGCTTTGTCCAGCAGCAGAGGTGGAAGACTGTCTTCCTTAATTTGCTTTGTTTTTATGAAAAGTAAGGTGTGTGAATTGAAGAAAAAATATGATCCAGAGAGAAAGGGTTTTACCAAAGAGGTTTTGTGTTGCTTTACTGGTTGGTGTCTTGGATGAATTATGAAATGGAAACACCTGAATTGTGCTGCAATCTAGTGAACTAGTCCCTATAGTTGAAGATGGCTAAGCATCCACTATGGGTAGAAAAATGCCACCTTATGTCCAAATAATATTTGATCAGAAATACCAACTAAATGAGAAATAGACAAAGTCTAAATTAAGTTTTGAAGTACATGGTACCCGTAGAAGTTACATATCATTAATATGTCTGAGAAGTATGTTAAATCACAGAGGCATTGATCTTTGATTTAAATGCAATTTGGGTTGTTCTACTGTATTTTGGTTTTTTGCTCCCAGAATGTCACATGTGACACTATAGTAGGAAATTTGTATTGTCAAGTTTTTAACTTTTATGCTTGCTTTCTTGATTATTCTTGTTGGATGCAGATTTGGGTGCATCTTTTGAGCAATGAATCTGGGTACCTAAATAGTTGTACATATTCTCTTGTTGCAGCTCAGTCCTGAGCAAACATAAATATGGAAATAGACTGCATGGCAGCAGTGTGTGTTGGTATTTGTATTGACCAATTGATTGTATTGTTTGTTTATACTATTAGATTGTTTATACGATTACATTATTAGAATTGGCGGCTCTGTTAGTACAGGCAGTATCTTTCATTTGTATTGCCTTTGTTTCCTGAATTTGTGAGAACTTCTCTGTGGGTCTGCTGATTTTAACTTGTTGAGTTTTGGAGGCTGGAATTGATTAGAAATTGTTTACTTGTGCGGGAAGTTCTAATGCTGCTAGTCAGTGTGGAAGATTATAGTGTCTTCTTTTATTTTTAGTTAACACACAGCCAAAAAAACCTTTTAGTTTTTAATAGCAAGTTTTCAGTAAAATATCCCGTCAGCAGTTCTATTATACAAACACGTATTTTTGTAAGACTTAACATTTTTATGCACTGTTATTTTGCAATAACTTCTAAATTGATTTTGTAGGTCTCTCACTTTATAAAGCACGGGTGCTTGAAAGGTGTAGTGGAAATTGAACTGTAAGTAGTAAAACTGCATTTCCTCATGCACTTTTGATTAGGTCATTTCCCCACATAGTTGTTCATAATGTTGTGCAAACGTATTTGGTGTACCGATATCTTTAAGCCAGTGGTTTATTTATTTTTTTCCCTCCTCAAACTTCAAAATTTTAAGGTTAAATAATTGCCACACAAGAAGTAAGCAGTGATGGCTGCTCTTGATCTCACTTTCCGAAGCATTTCACCTTGTCGTTATGTATGAAGAATGCATATATAAAGATTGTATGTGTGGTTAGCTTTTGATGACATTTGACATTCAGATCATTCAGATACAGTTAGTACTGCTGTCAGGGATGTAGTGCTTGGGTTCATCTTTAAAGAAAAAAATCCAAAGTCTAAATTTTAAAAACAATTGGTCTGCCTTCACTTTCTTACACTGAATACTGCTGCTATGAGGGGATTCCCTACATTCTTACTGAAAACATCGCATACTGACAAAAAAGAAGTCAAAGAAGAAGTTAAAAAAAATAGATCGGATTAATTCCAACTAATGCAGTTTTGTAGGTATGTTTGTACAAAACTGAGCAACTGGGTATGATTTGGACTTAGTCTGTAAAATTCCTTTAGCAGCTTGTGGTATAGGGCAATATTGCATGCTTCCTTGCTGTTTTTTTGAAAATGTTACCATGAAGCTGGTAACTTTTGTGCTTATGGGAGTGATCAAATCAGACGTTCTTTGGAGTCTGGCCAAGCGATGGGTCAGGAGATGTGATAGCTTTCAGGTAGCTGATGTTCCTTGAAAGGCTGAAAAGTCTTGCAGTGTGTCAAGACTTCAATGGCTGCAATGTAGTTCAGTCCTTTGAGTGATTGATAGAAAATAATTAAATGCTACATCTAGTGTGAGAAAGCAGTGATGCAGAAGATTGCTTTTTGACAGGAATTAAAAAATTTGAGTTCTATATGTTATGTAGTTCTGTGGTTGCATTTGGCCCTTGGATTGTAACTAAAATTGAGTATAGTAGCAAAAAGTTGTTAATTTGATAAAAAAAAGGGAGCATGGCTTGTAGGCCTCCGAAGAAAGTCAAATGCATTAAAATAAGGTAGTGGAGGAAATAATCATACAGTCTTCAAGAAAGAGGCTCCTGTCCCTGTGGCACTTATTTGAAACACTGGCAGCAGATGAATGACTCATTTGTAGATTGACCCTGTTCTTAAGTCTCCTGAGGTACATGTCTACCAAACTTTTAGAAGCTTGGATACTCCATCCCTAACAGTATCCTTAACAGGCACCAGACAATTTCTAAATTAAAATGGTGATCAAAGTTTCAGGAGTCTGACTTAGGTTATTGCTCATGTGTTGTTAATGCATCTTAGCCAGACTAAATATTTGAAGATAAGTGTTGAGCCAGAAAACTAAATAGACAATGAATGTGTCTGTGCTAGTTTGTAAAAGCAGAAAATGAAAAATATATTGGTATTTTTCATTCTGCATGATACTATTCTTAGTCCCAAATATATATATGTGCACAGCTTACTGTTGTAGTTCTGTAATGTTTTCTATTTTGAAGGCATAAAGCAAGTGTGCACCTCCTTCATGCCAATTTTGAAACTTAGTAAATGTCATACAAAAAAAAATGCACTTTTATAGAAACTATCCACATCTGTGACAACTTTTAAATGTTTAATACATTCAGCATGAGCATGTCATTTATATAAATAACTTCCTTCAAGTTAAGATTTGCAGATATGCATGATGTCTTCTGTGAGTTTAATTCATCACTGAAGTACTGAATGTTTTGTGAAGCATGAAATGAGAATCTGATGCTACTGTCCAGTTAATTTATATTAAGCATTCAGATATCAAAAATTTCTAATAATACGTTAACACTTAGTAACCTCTGTGTATTTTCAAATGTGTTAACTTATTTTTGTTAATCAGGTTTAAGGCACCGGACAATATTGTTATCACGCGTGAGATTCATGTGGTGAACAACACATCAGCATGGTTTATCAACAGCAAGCCAGTAACCCTGAAAACAGTAGAAGAACATATTGCAGCCTTAAACATCCAGGTGGACAATTTGTGCCAGTTTCTTCCTCAGGTATGACTGCATTTTGAAAGACAGTGGGTGCAAATGGAGTGCTGTGTTTTTGAGAGGGTTTTGGTGCTGCTTAGCTTTTGTAGCTCTTCAGCTAATTTAATGGGACAGCACAAAGAGTGAGAGAGAAGAGATAGCCACGCTGGTGTCATGGTGGAAGAAAAGAGGAGCTCTGTGATCTTTAAGGTGCAGTATTTGAACAATTTTGTACCTGTTGACTCTGAAAGGAAAGCTGCTGATGTTCCCTGTCTTGGTGTTTGAGTAGCAGCACTTGCAGTGGTATCTCTGTGCTGTCTGTGCTGCTGTAGAGGTGTTCTTAAATAGATTTATTGGGAAATTTTTATAAGGTCTCAAGATCTAGCACTATTTCTGTACCTTTACCTGACTGATTCGTGTAGTTATGCATCCCTGACCATCCTAGTCAATCCTTTGTTTCTGGTTATATTCAGTTGGTCCCTCAGGATTGGAACCTGTACTGGTAAGTGAAGGGGAAGAGTTGTCTGGATTTCTTTCTCCAAAAAACACAAAGCAGTCCTACTCAGTGACCCTACATTAGCAAGTGAGGCTGCTGCTAGAGCCTTTTTGGAAATGTCTCTGACTCAGCAGTGTCTTCAGTGCAGGGCATAATGATACATGGGATCAAATTATGTATGCATAAAAACATCCTAATGGAAAATAAGTCCTAAAGGATAGAGAAATTTAAGAACACTACAAGCTGTTTCCGTGTCTGAGTCCATGCTCATGCATGTCAGGATTTCTGCGCAGATGGCTAAGTTGCCTCATATTGTACCTTGAAAAAGGTTGTGGTGTGTTCATTCCTAAGACTTTCCCAGTTCATATGAATCATCAGGGCTGCTCATAAAAGGAAACCTCATCAGAGCCTAGCCAGCCGTGGGGTTATTGTTCTGTTCAAGGATAAGTACATTGAAAAAGACATGCTGAAAAGTTTTAAAATTTAGAAATGAATATTGCAGAAACAAATATTCTGGGTATTTTTATTACTTATTTTAATTTAAATTTTCACAATATTTGTTTAGAGCAGAACTTTCTGCATACTCTGCTAACATACTTTTAAAATAGCTTTTTCTCTTTAGTACATAAATGTCAATTCAGTCAATATTAATGTTTTGTCAGTTTTGGTTTAGTTCTCTCTGCTCCTATGTGAATGACAAGCACACTTTTTACTTCAGTCTCAGTTTTGAGCTGTTCTTTCATTTTAGCAGCAATATTTCCTGATAGCCTTGGCTGCCAGTCTTAATGTTAACTTCTGTAGGGCTTATGTTTTGAGTTAGTCATAGCTTTCATGCTGCCAAGTCGTAGCTTTAGCAGCTTGAGAGCTGATGTTTAGAAGGGTTTTGTTGCTGCTGTGTGAGATGGTCATTAACTGTGCCAGAGCTATCTGGCATAGAACTGTAAGTCAGGTGAATGTTCATGAGAAGTATGTTGCAGTATTTAAATCCAGTATTACTGTATTGCCCTGTTCTAGCTAATCCTGTATTTTTCTAACTTTTTTTTTTTACCTGATAGGATAAAGTTGGAGAATTTGCAAAAATGAATAAGGTTGAGTTGCTTGAAGCCACTGAAAAATCCGTTGGTCCTCCGGAAATGTACCATTTTCACTGTGAACTGAAAAACTTCAGAGAAAAGGAAAGAGAACTCGAGGTAAATATGCACTTTATAGAGACAAAGAGCAGTGACTGTTAGGAAACTATCATAATAAAATTTAACGTAAGATCTTACAGAGTTAGAAGGTGTGCTGGTTTGAAAAGCAAACCG
>NW_008651838.1:0-653 GCF_000695815.1 Acanthisitta chloris
TTTCTCAGGGTGTTCTTGGGAGGCTCTCAGGGGGTTAGGGGGTCATTGGGGGCTCTCAGGAGGGTCCTTGGTGTCTCCCAGGGGCTCCTTCTGGGATCTGTCATGGGGAAAACCGCTTGAATTTGGGGCTCATTTTCCCTGTTTGGCACTTTCTGGCATTGCTTTGTCCCTGTGTGAAGAACCTGCAACAGTGACATAGGAAAAATGTGGATTTCTGGCTGATTTCCTGGTCTATCCCAAAAACCTTCAGGCAGGGCTGTGCACTCCAGGGAAAAGTCATAGTTGGTGTCTCCATTCCCTGGGGTTTGGCCCCAGCCAGCCTTCTCAGTCTATGTCCAAAGCAGCTCAGGAGGGAGGAAAAGGCTTTTCCCAGGGGCTCTGGTTTCCATGGTTTTCCCATCCAAATGTTCCTGCTCAGACTGGGAATCTCCCTTCCAGAGGTGTGGGAGGTCTTTGCCTGGTGCTCAGGGGGGTTCTTGGGGGCTCTGAAGGGGTCCAGAGGTTCCTGAGGTGGTGGTGGGTCCTTGAGAGGTGTCCAGGGACATCCTTGGTGGCTCTCATGGTGTCCTTGGGATCTCTCAGGAGGTCCTTGGGGTGTGCCCATGAGGGTCCTTGGTGGCTCTCAGGGGATCCTGAGGCTCTTGGGGTGGTGG
>NW_008651839.1:0-1043 GCF_000695815.1 Acanthisitta chloris
TTCCAACCTAGTTGATTCTATGATTCCCATTTTCATATTCAAAGAATAGATAAAAATGTTTGCAGTATTTTTAAGCTATTTCATTTGTGGTCAAGTAGCACAGCAGTGCTCTCCAAGCCATCTGTCACTGCTACATAACCAATATTTGAAAACTATACAAAACTGCCTGGTTTTCCTGAACCTTTCTCTTATAACACTTAAGTCAGTGGAGTCTGATGTCCATCTGAGCACGTTTTAGTGGACTGAAACACTCTGAAACTCCCAGATCATGGCTGCAGGCGAAGAGAAGGCGACTCTTGCAGGAGGCAGAAGTGGTTTTGGGTGCTCTGCAGGCAGCAGAGGTCCTAAGCCAAGCCCTGATCCGTGATTTACCCTCTTCAGAGTAAGGATGCTGTGCCAGGATCTCTTGAAAACTTGAACTCTTGCAATGAATATCTTCCTTAAACGAGGCTACCGAGTGAGCGCACCAAGTACACTCGTACACCTACATCTTGTGGACATGCATTACTTGGTATTTTTCTCTGCAAGTACTGCTGTTGCATTAAGCACTGATTTGCTAATAAATGATCAGATAGGATGTTAGCACCTGTAAAACAGTTTGCATTGTCCTGGGGAAGTTGACTGCTGGAGATGTTTCAGTTGATTTCAGAGAAGTTAACAGTATGGGTATCTTTCACTTAGATGCTCTTTTACTTGCATGGGAGATACTTATCACAAAGAGTGTTGCATATCTCCAGGTTACTCATACTTGCTGTGGAGCATTTTTGAACACTACACAGTGTCTCCCCTTGACAGTTTAAGTTACAAACACACCGAATGCCTTGGCAATGACTGCTCTGGGAGCACACCCAACAAGAATACTGCAAGAAAGCAACCTCCCCAAGCGAAAATGTTATCGCTAGACGAAAACATCAACGTAACAAACCCAAACCCTGAACATCCCACCCCTGTGATTCACACGCCTCTAAGACTTCACGAAGGGCACACCACAACCCCTGCGGCTCGCCTCCTTCCACCGCAGCACCTCTTACACTGCTGTGGGG
>NW_008651840.1:0-2047 GCF_000695815.1 Acanthisitta chloris
GCACCATCCCCAGGGCACACAGGGATCCTCGGGCATCCATCCTGGCTCTCCTTCCCTTTGCCCTGTCCCAGGTGGGTGATGCAGAGCCGGAGCTGGGTGCTGCCGACAGCTGGATCGGGGTGGTGCCTGTGGGTGAGGAGCCGGCCGAGGGCCCCCGCGGCGCCAGGGAGGAGTCCTTCACCACCGCCGTCGTCACCAAGGTGACCTTCTGCCCTGCCTGGAGTGACCTTCTGCCCCACCCCAGGTCCCCTTTGCCCCACTCCAGGTCCCCTTTGCCCAGCCTCGGCACCTCTCTGCCCACTCCTGGGTCTCTCCACCTGGCCCAGTGGTTGTCATGCTGCTCACAAGGCTGCAGGGGTGTCACTTAGGGTGTCTCCTTGCCAGACGTTGGGGGTCCTGATCTGTGTCTGGTGGCAGAGGGACCCCTTGCAGGGCTATCCTGACCCCTCTTGGGTCCCTTGTGACCCTTCAGCCATGGGGGAGAGGCGGCAGGTGCTGCCTGAGCAGGACAGGAGCTGGTTGGGGACAGCCCCACTGCCCATGCTGCCCCTGAGCCTGTCCCTCTGTCCCCTCAGATGAAGCGAGCCCTGGTGCTGGGAGCCTCAGCCCTGCTGATCCTGGCACTGAACCAGAATGCCATCCGTGAGGTAGGACGGCGCCGGCGGCGCGGCCCCAGGCAGGTCTCCTGCCCCACTGACAGCTGCTGCTTCCCTCCTGCTGCAGCTGGATGTGTCCCAGCTGCTGGCCAAGCCTGTCATCGTCATCCAGTCCTCGGACAATGTCACCAGGCTGCTGGGAGCACTGCTGAGGTATGGGCTGGGGCAGCAGGAGGGGCTGGGCCTGCCTTGTCCCTGCCTGGCTGTGACTCCCAGGGGCTGCCCTGGGGGTCTCTCACCCAGCCCATCTTGTTTGCTGGGCTGGTGTCCCCTGCACTGTGCTGACACCAGCTGAGGCTGAGATGGATTTCCAGGGAGGCTTTGGGTCAGATCCAGCCCTTCCCCAGGGCTGGAGCCCTACCATGGGTCCCCATGGGGTTGCAGGAGTAACAGTGGCCTTAGCTAAGAGTTTTAGGACTTTTGACATCCACCACAGCCTCCGTGGGTGTTTATCCTCACTTCCCACAATGCTGGGAATCCTCTGACACATGGGTAATTGGGATCACTGCTGGGGTGATCTGGTGCTGCAGATGGGGAAACTGAGGCACAAGGCTGGGAGGAAGAGGCCTGTGCAGGTTCCTGAGGGCTGGGCACAGCATGTCTTGCTGTCAGCTCCTGTGTGTTCCTCTGGCCCTGGGAGCTCCCTTGCTCACTGCCCATCCCTGTGGGAAGGGGTTGCTGTGGGCCAGATCCTGCTGCTCCCATAGGATTGAAACTCCTTACTCTTTGCTCGCAGGGGACTCCGGGCTACAGCGAAGATCACATATCAGGCAGTGCTGCTGGAGAACCTGGTATGTTGGTCCTTCCTCCTCCTCCTCTGCCTCCCAGTGCAAGGGCAGGGCTGCTCAGCCAAAGTTCCCTTCTCCATGGGAAGCAGCTGCAGGGAGCAGGGCCCAGCCCCACGCAGGCTCAGTGCCTCGGTGTGCCCGTGGGAGCAGGACAGCTGGCGGTGCCGGCGTTCCTGTTCCCCGTGACACGTGTGCTCCTGTCGCTGGACGCTGCTGTGGCCGTCGGCAATGCCGTGTCCTGACTTGCAGGGAGTGACCCTCACCCTGTGGTCCACCTGTGGCCTGTCCCGAGGAGGCCTCTACGGGGAGTGGCAGGGGGTGATCTGCACCGGGGAGAACAGCTCCCAGGTCCAGGTAGGGCACTGGGGTTCCGTGGGGCTGGGAGCGGTGCGAGGTGTCCGGCTCACCTCCCCTGTGCACTGTCCCGTAGAAGTACCTGCAGCAGCTGTGGAACACCATCCTGCTGATCGCCCTGCTGCTCTGCACCGGCGTCATGGTGCAGGCGCAGCGGCAGTCGCGGCAGGACCTGTCAGAGCGGGACGCTGAGGTGGGAATGTCTCCACTGTGCTCCGTGCCGTGGGGAGCGGTGGGTGGGTGGGCTCT
>NW_008651841.1:0-3539 GCF_000695815.1 Acanthisitta chloris
TCTCCCAATCACTCTCTATGAACATGTCCAGTATCAAGGGTAGAGCAGGGTAATAACAGAAGCAACCAATCTGGCTGTGGGACATGACAATGACTTTGTGTCTTCTCACAACGTCCAGAGAGGTGCCTGGCTGCTGTGTGAGCACAGTGATGAGAGAGGAATTTAATACATTGCACGAGAACACAAACATCTTCCAAATTACAAGGCAATCAACTTCAAGGACAAGCTTTCATTCCTGCGTCCCCTTCGCCCAGGTCATCTCTATTAGAATGCAAATCCTGCAACACAAGGGAAGATACAGGCCCAGCAGGTAATTTGAGACCTAGATCTCTGCCTCTGCTTTTCTTGCTTCCTTTGTAATTTGTTTTGTAATGCCCTTGCAGTTCCATAGGCTCTGCCATGTTCGGTAATCCATTTTGTGCTGGTGCTAATAAAGAATCTCTTGCAAGCAGCACTGGGACTGTTTTATGCAGTGTTTAACATTGATCAATCTTGCACTTTCATGATGAGATGTCTGTGTAACCAGAGAATGTTTCATGCAGTCACTTGCAAACGTTTTTCATGGATCTCTCCTGAAAGATTTTATATTCTGCAATTTGCACTGGTCTACAATAGTGGGTTCAGACTTGACTCAACCAGACAAATTCTTGGTGAGCATGTCCTGTGTTGCTGTAATTCTGGCCAGTCTCTCACCTGCAGACTGTACTTAACTGTAATGTTTGATTGTATCTCATGGCATTGATCATGTTGATGACATAGCCTTTTGCCCTAAATTACATAACCAAACAGAAACTTTTGATAAATTTGAATTGAGTGATTGGTTGATCCCAATGGGAAAACCTGTCTGTTTTTTTTAACACATGTCCTACTTTCAAGTAAGTTGTTGATGCTTCCTTTAATTTCTTCTTAGTTTTCTTTGTCAGAATATCACTTCCCCTTAGGCTGCTGTGCTTCCTTGGCAGTGCCTTATTTGACTTTGGGTTAATCAGAGCAATACTCTGGCAAAGTTTAAATGAAATTCCCCATCCTTCTAAATCAAATCTCAAGAAATGCAAAGCATGTTGTTGACAAAAGCAGTAATGACAGACCTTCTGTCAGTTCCATGGAGAACATTGGGAAAATAATTGTGATACCGTGAAAGGTGTGCAGCTGCAGCAGTTTATTCCTATAGGGGATTTCCCTCCTTGGAGCAAACTTATCTTTGTCTTTTGTACAGTCCCAAATCCCTATCCTGTTCACACAGTCCAGCATATTCCTGGGACAGTTCACCTAGCTAAACCATCAGCCCCAGAATTCATACAGACTTCTCCTGGACCACCCAGGCTCCCTGCATGTGTGTGAGCTCTATGCCCTATAGGCAGATGCACTCAAACTAGACCTGCTGCTGTGAGATACCCTCCCAGTGAGGGTGTCTCAGAGCATCCTCACAGTGATCCACAGGAAATCTAGATCTAGAGCTCCTGTGCATCGATTTCCATTGCAGTAACATTCAGGTCTAGGGACTTGAAATGTCCATATCAGCAGCATGAAACAGAATGAGCTGTGGTTCTTGTGCACTACCACACCTCACAAATCAGAGAGTAATAAACAAGGCAGCAAAAAACAGTCTAATATCTTTGAAGAGGCTGGGAACAAACTCTTTGTTGATATCAGCGAAGCGACAACCTACCAGATAAATCATCCATAACATACTTTCCATTGCTTGCCGAAATAAATACATTTTACTTTCAACAGGCAGTCCAGTGCTATGGGAGATCAATTTTTCCCAACCCTTGAAATCCCAGGTTTTTCTGAGAAAACTGGGAAAGCAGCACTCCTTGCACAGCCTAGGGATGTGCAGGGCCAGGGTGCACAGGACTGCAGGCACCAGGTGGGACCCAAGTAGGGCCCCCACTACCCTGTGCATCCGCCAGGGCAGCCATGTGGCTGGGGTGGTTCTGCTACTCTTGCAGCAGAAGTTCACTGTAACTTCTCTTGGTGTTACCTGGGACTACCGTCCAGATTTTTTGTACTACTGAGTATTATTTTATCCCTTGGAAAACTTGCTGAGGTCAAGCCTGGAAATATCAGGGAGGTCAGCAGGGCCTGAACTTCGGGTGTAGTAGATGTTCTTTAAGGTCCCTTCCAACCCAAACCATTCTGTGATTCTATGAACCAGGGCGGCGAAAAGGATCCTTCAGGGTTGCTTGAGCTCTGCTGCCATCCTCTGGAGAGGGACAGGATGCAGCTGACCCTAAATGGGCTTCCTTTGTATGGGCTGGGGGGGGTTTCTGCCAGTAACAAAACTTAGTCTTATTTGGGCGGGGTGAGGGTCGGGGGGTCCGGGACACTGTGCCATGGTGGTTCTGATTGGAAATATGTAGGCAACGAAGCTAGGACCACTCTGCCCTGAGGAACTGGTTGCCATCACATGCAAAAGGCATTGTGGCCAGCAGCTTGCTGGCGGCAAGAGGGTTTTAGAACAAGGGGAAAGACTTAATACAATAAAATCCTGTTTACTCATAGTCCTTCCAAGAGAAATTAAAATATAAACCAAACACTTCCAGAATATCTTTATTTGCATACGTGATATAATTAATCCTTAGTTGCACTATTGCTTGCACACTGCAGTGGCTTTTATCAGATGATTGTGGTCACTATAGCCTGAATATCTGCTTCCTAGAAAAATAAATAATTTGGTTTCATTTGGTTTCGTTTCTTTTTTGGTTTTGTCTTTTTTTTTTTTTTTTTTAATGTTGGTTTGTTTGTTTTTCACTGCGTTTCTGGGCATCCTAGAAAGAATGGGAAGGAGAGGAGATGGTTGACTCTTTATCAGTTTTGGGGTTTATTTAATTCTTACAGCATTTGAAGAAAACTCTGCTATACTTGCCTAGAATTTCATCAGAACTCTCTATTGCACTGTCATTATGATTAACAAGATGTCAAGATGTCAGAGACTGATGTTAAGCAAAGATGGCATGGTCTGAACTTCATTATACCATTGGATAAGGCTATCACCTGACAGTGAATGAATATGACAGGAATATAAAGGATTGGTGATGGAAATAGCTCCCAGTTGAGCTGGAAAGGGAAGCACATTAAGATACCCTCTGTATGAGAAGTTGGAGCTGTAAGCACACATAAGTATTCATTTGTTGTTTATCAGTTGTTTCTGGATTTCTGTGTAATCAAATCAGTGTTGCATTGTTCAGAAATTCTGCTTCAGGTGGGACTATCCCCAACGCCACATCAGGTCACTGTGACTTTATCTGGCCAAGTGTTGAAAATATTCATGAAGTCACTGGTCCAGTGCTGCACTAACACCTAGTGAAAAAGTTTTTCTTAATGTCAGGTCCAAACCTTCAGAACCATAGCTTGTGTCAGGACAATTGTGAAGATGAATGAACACTTGTGCAAACTCCAGAAGGGCAAGATTGTTGAGTGACATGTACTGAGACTATAGTTAGCGCAGTCAGTGGAAGCCTGTGTGTAAACACTGACTTCACGTGATGGTTGTCCACACCACAGCACTGCATTACTTGAGTTAAGGACTTCCCTAC
>NW_008651841.1:3553-4092 GCF_000695815.1 Acanthisitta chloris
CTCTGTCCTCTGAGGAGAGGTACAGTGTGTATGATACAAGGAGTGTAGAAAAAATACCTCCTTCAGTTACTCAGGGAGACAGGGGTCCCCTGAGTTTCTTATGTTCCTAATGGATAGAACTATGCTCTAAACACAGAAGGGGTTGAGATCAGAAAAGCCAAGGCACAACTGGAGCTGAATTTGTCAAGAATAATAAGAAGGGCTTTTATAAGCACATTGACCAGAAAAGGAAGATTAAAGAAAGATCATGTCCCACCCCACTGCCAATAAATAAGACAGAAGAAATTGTGACAACTGATATGGAGAAGACTAAAGTACTCAACAATTTTTTTTGGCCTTAGTTCTGTCTTCCGACATCTCTGAAGCCTCTGATACTCAAAACAGTGACTGGGAGAATGAAGTCCCTCCCGTCATCAAAAGAGATCAGGTGAGAAACCTGAACATACATAGGCCCATGGGACCTGATGAAAAGCATCCCAGGGTCTTGAGGGAATTTGTTATTAGTTACCAAACCACTCTCCATGATATTTGAAATGTCA
>NW_008651842.1:0-866 GCF_000695815.1 Acanthisitta chloris
GAAACATTTTATCCCATGTTATCACAGCTACATTCAACACTGCATTTTCAGACTTAGAGTGGGGAATTCTTTTGCTTGGTTTCATGATTCCAGCTGGCTAGAATAATCCTGATTCTCCTCCGCAGCTGATTTTGGAGTCTGTGCTTGGCTCACTCCTGAGCGCAGCAGACGGAGCTCTCTAGTGGGCACAGCTCACTGGCTGGCTCCGGAAATTATGACCAAGGATCAACACGGCCCCCAAGTGGACATCTGGGCCCTTGGCATCACCTGCATTGAAATGCTGCAAGGGGGACCTCCTTACTATGAGATGAACGCTCAGAAGGTAAGGGGCAAATACTACCAGATACCACTGCCCCTCTAATCTGTCCCCTGTTTTGTCTCCAGAAGACAAAATCCTATTCACACTTAGATTTCAAGTGTATCTGCAGGCACAGAGGTCTTTTCAGAATGGCACCAGTGCCAAGTGCTTACCTGAGCCTTTCAGGAAGAGCCTCTGTTTCTAGAGATGCCTTAAATATCCATTAACTAATCCTTTTCTAAAACTATGGTTTACAATGGGGATTTGTTTCATTAATGCATTTCCTTAAGTATCAAAATCAGCAGAGGGTTACCATAGGGAATATCCAAGGAATCCAAGGATTTCCTTTTTTTTTTTTGGTCATAGTTTTGATCAGAAAGCAAGCAAAAACCTCCATACCCTTTGTTTTATGGAAGCTATACTTTAAGCACCGGTGAACACTGCAGAGGTGCATTCTGTGTAAAAATCCTTGGAAACCATAGAGTTAGTCCCTCTTTAAAAGAGCCCATAAAGCCTGTAAAGTCAACCCTCAGAGCAGCAAAATGTGCTTTGGCTGAGGTACTGCCTA
>NW_008651842.1:935-2119 GCF_000695815.1 Acanthisitta chloris
TCGGGGCGCTTTTGTTGGTGTAGAAAAAGCATGTCTAACCCTCTGCCAGGGAAGAAACTGCCACAGGAGGCTGGAGCTTAACAACTGGGCTCTAGGTGAGCAGCTAGGGTTATGAAAGAAACAGGTTGAGTCTTCTGTTCTCCTTTTTCACTAGGTCACGAACCTCATTGCTGCCAAAGGGCGACCGGAGCTGCCGAAGCGTGAGCAACTGTCCCCTGCATTCCAGAGCTTTCTCGACTGCTGCTTGCAGACAGATGAGGACAGACTGCTGAGCAGCTTCTGCAGGTAAATGGAAGTGGCTGCACGTGAAACAGCTGGGCCTTGGATTGTTTTTCTTGCCAGCTAAACTCAAAGGTCTCCCCTCATCTTAATCCCCATATAATCTGGCTCTGTCCAAGTGAAAACTGAGTAGAATCATAGAACGGTTTGTGTTGGAGGAGATCTTTCAGGAACATCTAGTCCAACTCCACTGTAGTAAGCAGGGACATCCCCAAGCAGATGAGGTTGCTCAGAGCCCCATCTGACCTGACCTTGAATGTTTCCAGGGACAGGGAACCTAGAACCTCTGTGGGACACCTGGTACAGCGTTTCCCCACTCTCTCCATAACCAATTTCTTCCTGCAGCTTCTCTCCATAACCAATTTCTTCCTTAGACCTAATCTGAACCTGATGTCTTTTGCTTTGAAGGCATTTCCCCTTGTCCTAGTGCAACAGGCCCCATTAAAAAATGCAGCTTGACAGCATTTCTTTTCCTTTCCTTTGGGCAGCATCCATTTCTACAGTCAGCCAAGCCTCTCTCCAGCCTGACACCTATGATCATCGCAGTCAAGCAGCAGAGAGAGGAGAGGAGGCGCAATGGGGTCAAGACACCTTTCTCCAGCACGAGTGATGGGTGGCACTCAGAATAGGTCTACGTTGTATATGTAATAGGGTTAGGGTTGGTTAGATGTTACTAGATGTGTTACTATGTTTCATATAATGTTCTTGATCTTTATAAATAAACCAGTTTGTTATAACACAGATTTTGTGTTTCATATGTAATTAAAACACGGAGGGGTGTGAAGGTGGGTCCTTATTCCTCTAGCCTAAATTATTGTGGGATTTTATTGCTTTTTCCTAAAAATCCCAAAAAGTAAAGCTTGAGAATGCAACCCCACCGAGCCCAGGGACTGAGCCAACTTGCT
>NW_008651843.1:0-299 GCF_000695815.1 Acanthisitta chloris
CGGCGCTCGGCGCTGGGGCTTGTTGGCGCGGGGTTTGCCTTCCCCCCGTCCCACCCGTTCTGCTGCTCTCTGGCTTCATAGCCTTCATTCTCGGTTCAAAGCTAAGTTCTCGCGTACCTTTTCACCTCGTGTAAGAGTGGATCAAGTTAAGCATTTCTTGGTGACTTTCTCTTGGCCGGAGCACTGCCCGTCCCTGTCGATAACAGAATCATAGAATCACAGAATATTCGGAGTTGGAAGGGACCTATGAGGATCATCAAAGTTCAGCTCCTGGCCCTGTACAGGACAGCCCCCAGAAT
>NW_008651843.1:342-3076 GCF_000695815.1 Acanthisitta chloris
GCTCCAAGAATCACAGCATGTGCCCCAGAGCACTGTCCAAAATGTTCTGGACCTCTGTCAGGCTTGGTGCCGTGACCACTTCCCTGGGGAGCTGTTCCAGTGCCCAGCCACCCTCTGGGTGAAGAACCTTTTCCTAATACTTAACCTAAACCTACCCTGACACGGCTTCAGGTCATTCCCTCAGGTCCTGCCACTGGTTGCCAGACTGAAATACCTCTGTAGTAGTTGCAAAAACATTTGGACACTGACTAGACACAAACATTTAGCAGCGGTTTTGCCAACAAATGTTTAGATAGTTTCCACGTTTTATTTTGCTACTTGAGGATGAAGCTAAGATCCTGTCAGGACACGAATCTTGCAAACAGTTGCCTGACTTCCTTCCTGCAAGTAAGACAAAGGGAAGGGGAGGAGAAAGTCACAGTCCTTTCTTTGTTTCCTCATCTGACTAATAGTGTGTTGGGAGCTGAGCTACACAGCTCTTAAGCACACCGGGGTGGATTTGAGCCACCTTGTGTTCCTAAAATTGGGTCCTGAAATTCATAGCTAAATTTATTACCCCCATTGGGAACGCATTGATGCCCCCAGCACAAAGGCCGACCTCTCTCTCATCCCAATGTCTTGCTAGGAAGGCTGCAGGTCATCTGGTTTTGAATTGCAGAGAAGGGCCTTGGCATTCGGTGTGCACCCAGACTAACATTGTGCACCCAGATGTTCCTGGAATTTGTGTTTCCTGGAAATTCTCAGCTAACAGCAGGCAACAGAGAATTAAAGAACAAGATTTTGTATGGAACTTGAATTACAGGCTCAGCAAGCCCTTAAAAGCCATCGGGTTTGTGAGTTCATAGAAGTGTTCTAAGAATTAAATTAGTAAATGTAGAAGGGAACACTGGGAGTATATTTATCAAGCAGCAGAAAGAAAAGGAATCTGGAGTGTAATTCAGAGGCATTATGATGCTCCATGTTACTTACAGTTGTTGGGGTCCTCGTGAGGGACGGACTACAGCACACACCAGTATGATGCTCTGAAAGCCAACTTTATTTAGGGCACCAGTATTTATACTAAAATGTTTCCTGTACATGCAGCTACACGCTGATCACACAACTTTGGATTGGTTGCTTAACCTGTCAATGAGTGCAGTACTTACTTATGATAGGTTTCAAGCTTAAGCTGCATCCTGCTCTCACATTCTGGGAAACTGATAACAAGAGCTACACAGTGTCTATGAGAACCTAAACAACAGCACTATTCTCAGCTTGTTAGCAAAACGACTTGTCTATAAGGCAGTAAAACTAAAACTAAACCTAAAAACCCTGGCAGCAGGAGAGAAGGAGACCATTGTAAGGGGTTGGATTGAAGACACAAGAATGCATGAAGATAGAAACAAGGTCTTTGTGACCTATTTTGTGTGTCTTGTTTTTAATTGCTTAAGCATTCCTTTAACCATTGCTCAAGTTACAGCTCCTCTGCTAGCCAGGCCCCGACAACAGTATACAAGCTCCTTTGGTTCATGTTGACACATACAATACTAGCTTGAGCCAGAAATCCCATCTTCCCATGTTGTTCTGAAGTATAAATTAGGCTAAAGTGTTGTGAGTCACAGCTTTCCCCCAACAAACTCCCTCCCAACACCTTCCCCCTCTTTTTGTCAACTGAGTTTTCAGTCAGACTCTTAAGATGGAGTTTCAAGGAGGAGAGTGCAGGCAGCAGTGGTGGTTGACTTCAGGAGAATGCAGAAGTTTGGGAGGTGATCATAATGTGTTCTGCCTACATACCTGTTTGAAATAAAAGATGCCTGACAGATTGGTTGTCCCATCCTGTCATGTGTCTCCCCCCTTCATCAGATATATTAATATTTAATATTTATTAACATCTATCATACTGACAGAAACCTCATAGTTTTCAAAGGTCTGCATTTTCTGTGCAACTGGCAATGTTGTTAAGATTTTCCCAAGAGTGACTACTGTATTTCATTGCTTTTTTGCAATGTTTTCCAAGCAATCCAAGAGTTTACACAGAGAACAGAGATGATTTGAAGAGCTTGGACTTAATTTTCCTGATTAAGATCTGGTTAACACTTCAGTGCTACTGCAACACAGAGCAAAACACATACCATTACAGACTTTTCTGTGTATCATCACCCTGGCCAGAACATGAAGTACCTACATCTTACAGTGGCTGTGCTCATCAGTACCATCCCGCATCAAGGACAGTCAATTAGAATGACAATACAGCTCAATTTAGAAAAGTAAACATGACCTTAAATGTAAAACACACAGTTTCTTTTCTCCTCTGCAAGTTTTTCCTTAT
Source organism: Acanthisitta chloris (assembly GCF_000695815.1). Lineage (NCBI taxonomy): Eukaryota > Metazoa > Chordata > Aves > Passeriformes > Acanthisittidae > Acanthisitta > Acanthisitta chloris. Next base: position 2,651 of record NW_008651843.1, read on the forward strand.
TTACTTTTCTTAGATAACTCTTATCAAAAAGGCTTTTTTTCCCTTTGTGCTGGTTTGAAAGCAAACCAGTGAGGGACTGCATGTCAGAAATACAATTTAATAGGAAAAACAAAACAAAAAATGCAACAGTACAAAAAGAAACCACTGACAGAAAGCAGCCTGACACCCTGTCAGTCAGGGTGTAGTAGTAGTCCGATTAAATGGTGGCTGCAGTCCTCCTGGAGTGATGGGTCTGTTGGAGCAGTGATCCTGTAGATCTGGTCTTCACCTGAAGGTCCAGCAGCAGCTCTTGTCCTCTGGGAATCCAGCAGGCAAAGGGCTCTGTGCTGGTCCAAACCCCAGCTTATATCCCTGTGGGAATACTTGGCTCCCCTCCTTGAGGTGAAGCATCTCACAATGAGATGATGTAACTCTATGCATGCATGG
>NW_008651843.1:3146-9916 GCF_000695815.1 Acanthisitta chloris
TGGACCTGCTTTAACAGCTTGTGGAGATGATAATAGAATACACCCTACACTGTAACCTAGGACACCCTTGCAATATTCCAGGCCTGTATATTGAAAGCTGCTATGGTGCTTTGAACATTAATGAAGTTACTAAATCACAAGGGCTGAAAGCTGAACAATTTAGAGAATATTTACTTGGTGTATTTCTTTGGTTCTCTGCACATGGATTTAATTCCGGAGCTTAATGAGACAATAATTTTTTATTAAATACTCACTTTCCTTTGCCTTAGGAAGGACTGTAGCCATTATTTTGAAAATCTGAGTTTTGCTGGAAATCCATAACCACATTCAGGATAAAACAGAAGGTATTTATTTGAGAGGGGACAGGGAAGAGAAAAATAGTTCTGAGCAGGGTATGACTGAAGAGCTAGCATAGCTTTTATAACTTTTATATTGAAAAAAGGAGTATTTTTATATTAAAAGACCTAGAAAGTAATATCTCTTGCTGTACAATTTCGCAACTTTTGCCATCCAAACTCAAAAGCTTAGTCATCTCTTAAAAGACTATTTGGCTGAGGTTTAAAAAAAAGAAATTACAGTGAAAAGATAGCTAAGACCTAAACAAAATTTGTTGAGCAAGTCATTTAATAAAATACCACCTTAAGTTTTTATATACCAAGTTAAAAATATAATTTTAGTAAGTGTGAAAAACATCCCTTGATTTACTTTTTGGCCCAAATTCATGTTTTTTGCCTAATTAAGCTGATTTCAGTAGGAATTACAAGCAAGGCTGAAGTTGTGTCCAGATGGGTAGAAGCACAGGAAAGAATATGAAAGAGGTGGTGGGTTTAGAGCTTTGTGTATTTTGCAGATCTTCAGTTATTACCAACTCTAATTCAGAGCATCCTGAAGCAATAAACAGAACCATCCAACATGAAAAGACAAACTCTGTCCTAGACTATGAGATTTACGAGTTACTGGGAAAGTTAGGTTTTGGACCAGTCTTTGACAAATGATCCATTTAGTATGTACATGTGTAGGAAGAGGCAACAGAAAGTACTTGCTAATGTTGCTCTGGGTTTGTAAAGTGAACCTAAGTATGTTAATTTGTCAAAATTAAAATGTACATTGTTAAAAAAGCAAGAGCAGTGATGAAGATACGTTCATGGTCAGACCAGGTTACAGAGTTGGTGCAGTCTCCATCCTTCAAGGTTCTCAAAGGATGAGAATTAAGTGACCTGTTCTGGTCTTACAGATGACCCTGATTTCAGCAAGAGACTAGACCTCCTGAGACCCTTTCCAGCCTGAATTACGCTGCATTCATATGATCCTTGTTTAACCTTATTGCTTGTAGATGGAATACATAGCATGTGTTGAGATCAAAATGCATGGCAATTAGTAACAGTATGGAACAGAATAGAATAATTCAGTTGAAAAGGATCTACAATGATCATGGAGTTTAATTGCCTGACCTCTTCAGAGCTGACCAATGTGAAAGCCCATTACAAAGGACATTGTCCAGATACCTCTTTTTAAGGCACTGACAGGCACATGGCATTGACCATCTCTCCAGGAAGCCTGTTCCAGTGTTTGACCACCCTCTCAGAAGAGAAATGCTTCCAAATGTCCAGTTTGAACCTCCCAGATGCAGCTTTGAACTATTCCTGTGTGTTCTGTTGCTGGATCCCAGGGACATCAGCACCTCCCTCTCTGCTTCCCCTCCTCAGATTGCTGTAGAGAGCAGTGACCTTTTCTCCAAACTAGGCAAACCCAGAGTCCTCAGCCGCTCCTCAGAGGACATGCCTTCCAGCCTTTCCACCAGCTTGGTTGCCTGCCCTCCTCTGGGTGCATTCAAGTGCCTTAGCATCCTTCTTAAATTGTGTGGCCCAGAACTGCACACAGTTTTAGTCAGTGTTTACTTGTTCATAACTAATGTTGAATCTAGAAAAGACAGGAATCTCCACACTTTTGCTTTTTTCATTCTATTTCAAATATAATGTTATTTCAGCCTTTTGAATTCTTTTGGTTTGATTTTCTCCTTTGATTTCCTTTCTAATTTTCAGTAATTTGTATCTCTACATGTACCATGCAAGTGCCCTTTAAAAATGACTACAGAATCTTAGTTAAGATTCATAAATAGTTAAAAATATTTTCCGGACTAGTCTTTTAAAATAATTTAAGGAAGATTTACATGTTATATTTTAAATCTAAATATATTCCCATGTGTCACCCAAAAGAGGAATTCAAAAGCTATCAAGAATCTGAAGACAAACAAGACAGGAGGTCCAAATGGAATTATATTTTAAAAGATTCATGAGAGTTTTAGTATTAGTATAAAATAATAATCTTATTAAATAAAGGAGCAGTTACTCCTCCTTTTAGAGAGATGGATTAGAATAGGAGATTTAGTAAGACATGTGCATCTAGACCAAACAGGCTTTGTTGGAAGCAAAGATACTGCAATTGTATTAGAATTCTTTATCTGGTACAAAATGAGCATCACCCAATTACCTCATTTTGCCTAAGCAGTAACTTTTATGCCTTTGACTGAACAGTGGAGACCTGTGGTGCATCAGAAAGTCACTTTGTTAGACGACAGAAAACTGTTAAATCCCTACATTCTGCCACTTGGCTATTGCACCAAAATGGCTACTAGAAAGCTTTGTTACATCTTTTCTGCCATCTTCCTTTGAACTCTGATGGTTTTGATTGCTCGTTCAGTGTATGATCATTATATTGTGTATGCATACCTCCCTGGGTTTGTTTACATGGATTCCTACAAAGCTGAACTCTGAAAGCACATCTGCTTTCCCTCATCAAATTTTACTTGCTTAGGTAATTACATAACTCAAATTTATGTCTTTATTTTAATAAAGAAACATAAGACATAGAACAAGAGTTAAAAATAATTTTAGGAGTTTTCGCGAATGTGTTTTGGTCTATTTGGAAATGATGCTTCATTCTTGAAGAAATGCTAAATGATTACCTAAACTACATTTCAGGGTGGTAATATTTTAGGAGTGACAGTCATATTCAACCAGTGATTTTCTGTAAACCTCTTTGACTTCTGTCAAGTCTGGTTGGCATAAGATGTACAGTTCAAGAAGTTTGTGTGAGAGAGTCCAATTGTGTAAAGAAATCGGACTAAAAACAGATTCCAGTCAGTAGACTGCACATTCTGCCCTATTGTCAGAGTAGCAATAGAAAGTAGAAGAGCACTCACAGTGGTTCTGTATTTGATATTACCATTCTGGAATGTGAAGAAGCACTATGGAATGTGTACCTATCTTTTAGCTTTTTGAGGAGTGATTTCAGTATGAAATAATACTGTCATTTCTTTTAAGACATGTCCTTTAGCATCAAGAGTAATTCTGGTTTATTTGTAAATTCATGGCTTATACTGAGACTACTGCACCAACTGCTCACTGTACTTCACAGTGCTTTAAAAGAAAACACAATAGAAAGAAGTTGCCAGCGACCTTGTCTTTATTTCAAAGCACATAAAAAAAAGTTATGCCACAGCTTTGGTTGACTGGAATGATACACATACTTAAATTTTAAGAGGTTTTTTTTTAAAATGGTAAACAAGTATACATTCAGTTGTGTGCAAGACCAACACTATCAATAACACAGTTACACTACAGAATATGAAATGTTTTAAGTATATAGCTGTGAAACCCTTCATATTTTTGGTATTTAACCAGCATTATCAGAATTAGTCTGGTGAAGCCATTTCAGATATGGTAAACACTGAAAACAGACCCTGTGGCAAAGTGAATGTAATTATAGTTGCACTGGCTCTGGAGAAAAGTAAGAACCCTACTTAAACACATTACTTGTAAGCTATGTCTCCTGCAACTTAAATGTGGAAGGAATTACCTAATTTGTAGTTATAAACTCCATTCTTACTTCTCAGCCACATGAACTTACAAAAGTGGACAACATTTTCATACATTTGGAATAATTAAGTGAATTTTCATGCCACAGATAAAATCACAAGAATTGCTTCATAGTTCTACATAATTCAGTAACTCTAAGTTCCTCTGATTTACAAATGCTTCTTACATCTCTTATAAAATTTTAAATTTTTTTTTATTTATTTTTGAGCTGCTGTCAACCACTTAGATTGGAAGGAGAGAGGCATGAAAATCCCCAGGCCACAATGAATCCTGAGTATTTTGCAATCGTATGAACTGAATTCCTGTAGCCTACAGCCTCTCTCCACCCTGAAGGGATGATAATAAAGCACAGATGGAATATATACAATTTTTAGGATAAACTTACTAGCAGACCAGCTGTACCCATTTCTCTTTTTACAAAACCTGCTTTGTAATATCACTGTTTTGTAGAAACATATGGCAAAGAAAATAAAACTGTCTTTTCTAGTAAACAAAAGAAGGTTTTGATAAAAACATAAAAGACAGTTTTATCTGCTGGATGATATACAGGTACCCGTATACAAGCATGTATACTAAACAATAAAAGAGAAGGTGTATTTGAATGTTACAGGTCTGATGTAAACACAGAAAAAAAAGTAGTCAAAACTGATGATAGATTAACTCACTCCATCATGCCTAATTATTGCAGCATATATGATAGAAAATAATTAAAATGCAGAAAATATCTGCTCATCATTAAAACCAGGCAAAAGAGATCTCTTTGGAAAGGCAGTTAAATTACAACAAAAGTCAAGATGTGTGTTACATTTCAGCCCACAGAAGAAATTCACAGGGAGATTATAAACTCCTGAAAATAGAAGTTTACAATGACAACAGACAATACCTTCATTACAGCGACATCAACAGAGCCACTGTAACACATATCAATTTCTTTTTGCACAGCTTTACAGTAGATGTTTGAAGACACAGAAAAGGTTCATATGCAGCTTTTCCATTAAAGGTGTGCAGTTCAAACTGATAACTAGATTTTCTGAAATGTTTAGAAAATGAGAAAAGACACTTGACCTAAATATGTAGTGTGCACACTAGTTAACCACATATAAACTAAGGATTCTTAAGTGCTCCATGAACTGCAGACACGAATGGCTTTTGAAAGCTCAGTAACTAGTTGAACTCACACTAAAGAACTGTTTTAGAAGTTGTTTCCAGTTTTGTCTGTTCATTTCTTCTCAGAAAGAGTTTCACCACTAGGTTCTGCATCTAGTGAGGCCTCTTCAAGAGATAGCTTAACACTGGGTGCACTAACAGGAGATCCAGGGGTAGCTGTACAGGTAGAGAGAAAAAAAAGTATTAAGTTTTGCACTTCAGAATATCATGCTAAAAAGCATCAAAGGCAAGAAAAATGCGTGTTACCTAGCACAGAAACACAAGCAAGCTACGCTGTACCTAATGAAATCAGAAATCCAACTGGAATTTGTTCTCTAAACAGCATAGCCACCCAAAAGCTGGCCAACATCAGCCTAAACATACTAATGATTCAATGCATCATCATGTTTTTGGCAGCTTTAGTCAGAACCTGGCCACAATGCTCTCAGGTAAATGTTAAGAAAACATTTTAGAAATTCTGCCATTTAAATAAATCAATTTCCTTTGTCTTACTTGTAGATAGCTGGAAATGCTGTCATACTGCAAAACAAAACTCCATGAATTTTCAGGTCACAGAAATTGAAATAACTCAGAGGATAAGACAGAGCAACTATTAACACAGGTTTACTGCTAAAACTATTTGTGCAATGCTATTGAGTTCTTGCTGACACACAAAATGATCCCACTTATGTAGACAGGGGATGTTAAGAAATAGCTGCCCTAGAAAATCTTGTAAGAAAGAATTATATTGTCGGAAATAATATAATCAAGGTAGTCATTCTGCCCCTGAGAGGTTACTTACATAAAATTGGTTTCTCTACTGCTAGCCTTTCAGGCAAAGTTTCAAGTGGTGTTGGTTGAATTTTTGCCGGGGTGTATGTATTTAAGGAGATTTTTCTTCCTGAAAGTGGTATCATGTAAGTTGGAGAAGCTGAAGTGGTGGGAGAAAGAGAATATACACATCACTAATAATAAACATACTCTGACCTGAGCCAAACATCAAACAGAGCAGCCATAGGACTGTGTACCTGTCTAGTGATAGAGACACCACTACTAATTTCTGACTCCAGTGTCAACACTTCAAAATGTGAGTGACAAATTTTAAAATCTCTTTTACCTCAGAAAGCAAAACAGCAAATTCATGCTGCTAAGGGAGTTAAGCCAAATTTCAGTAACAGCTGCCTTGCCAGTAGATTGACAAAACATCAGTGCTACTTCTCACGGGCTATGAAGATTGCACCAGAATAGGATTTTAGTTCAAAACACCTATGAAAAGTGCACACAATACATTAATCTCCTCTAGACAACCTCCAAATACTATAGAAAAGAAGAAAGAGAACAAAGCACCTATGGCCTCAGTTGCATCAGGTCTATTTCCAACCACTCCTCCCTAGGAAGCTGACAACTGTATGTTAGGAGTATGACAGGGTTTTTAAATTTTTTTCGTCTTGTGTACTCTAAATTCTGATTTTGAAGACACATGAACTTCCTAAGCAGTATAACAAAAGAATTTTAAATATCTGAGAATTTTCAGATACCTGTAAGCCTCCCCCAGTTCTTTTTCCATTACACCAGTTTCCTTAAATTGCTTATCTTCCTTCTCAGACTTAAGAAGCCTACCTTACCAAATCAGCTGCTGATTAAAATCTAAAGTGCATAAAATAACAGGGGAAAAAAAGGAAAAATCCTTACAGGTACCTAACTTTTGTATCAGTACTTGCAAGTACAAAATTTCTAATCAAATTA
>NW_008651844.1:0-714 GCF_000695815.1 Acanthisitta chloris
CCATGTCCCTCTGGAATCTCATCCCAGCCAGTCCTGACACACCTGGGACTCCCAGGTTGGACCCTCTGGAATCTCATTCCTGCCCCACAAACCTCCCCAGTCCCATCCCAGGTATCACCTCCCCCCAAACCAGGCTAAAAATTCTCAGCCAAATGAACCCACAGAAGCCAAACGTTGAATCTTTACATCTTTAATTAAAAACATACTCTGTTACAGAACTTGGGGGAAAGTTAACTACAGTATATTATCCACAAACTAGGCCTAAAGGAAGAAAAAAAAGAAAAAAAAAAAAAAGAAACATACGGTAAAGCTACCAAGGAACTACTGGGAATTGTTGACCACTTATCAAAAGGCAATGGCTGAAAGGAGGAGAAATGCTTAACTAGACCTTCGTGCTCAAAAATAAACCCCTGCCAGGTGAGTCCTGGGCCGTGGTCACTCCGCAGCTCCCAGACCTGCGAACCACAGGGACACGGGGGAAGGTGCCGGAGCCAGCAGAGCTTGGGGCAGGTGACAGGTCCTGCAGATTTGGGAGTCAGGCAGCACTCACAAGGCACAGCAGCAGCCAACGGCGCCCAGAGCTCCAGAGGTGACCCCAGAGCTGCTTCTGCTTCTGCAGGATCAACTCCAGGAGCTGCCACAGATGGAGAAGCCAAGACAAGGTTGGGGGGAAATCAGCAGGTCAAGGGGAAGGAGCTTTGGGCCAAGGATCTC
>NW_008651845.1:0-447 GCF_000695815.1 Acanthisitta chloris
GGGATCTGGGGTGGGAAGGGATAAGGTTGGGGATCCAGGCTGGGAAGGGATGGGTTGGGTAATCCAGGCTGGGAAGAGCTGGGGAGTGAACCCGAGATGCAGCGAACGCTGCAGTTGTCAGTCACTTCATTATTTCTGAGCCTGGAAGCCTTTTATGCTGGGAAGGGAGTTTGATCCCGGAGCTAGAGAGAAGGAAGACTCTGATGCTGTCTAACCCTGTTCCGTTTCACTCAAGAGCAGCCTGAGTTTGCCGACACTTTCTGTTTTCATGTGCAATAATTGCTTAATGGTGCCGATTAAGCTTGGCAACGAGCTGCAAACTGTCACTCTTGGAGAGCTTGTAATTTCTCCCCTTTGGCTGCTTGGGAGATTTCCTACCTTTTTTTTTTTCTTTTTTTTTTTTTTTTTTTTTTTTTTTTTTTTTTTTTTTCCTTTTTTTTTTTTTTC
>NW_008651845.1:457-948 GCF_000695815.1 Acanthisitta chloris
GCAGCTCAGAGAAATCATTTGATCTAAAGTTTGATGAGCTCAGTCTGGATTTGCAAACCATGACCTGCCCAGAGATCTCTCTCCAGAGCTTTTGAGACCTATACAGAGATTTGAACTTGCAGATTAAATCAGCAATTATATCACAGACTCATTGAGGTTGGAAAAGCCCTCCAAGACCATCAGGTCCAACCTGTGACCTAACACCACATTGTCAGCTAAACCAGAGCACTGAGTGCCATGTCCAGTGGTTCTTTGGACACCTCCAGGGATGGTGATGCCACCACCTCCTTGGGCAGCACATTCCAATGTCTCATAGCCCTTTCCATGTAGAAATTCCTGATGGCCAACCTGAACCTATCTTGGCACAGCTTGAGGCTGTTCCCTCTTGTCCTGTTGTTCCCTGGGAGCAGAGCCTGATCCCTCCTTGCTGCACCTCCTAGCAGGGAGTTGTGGAGAGCAGAAGTTCCCCCTGATCCTCCCTTTCTCCAGGC
>NW_008651846.1:0-27203 GCF_000695815.1 Acanthisitta chloris
TATATTTATTTTCTATAAATCTGAATTTAAATCCATGTTTGGTTTCAGTCTGCCTTTTCTTGTCAAAGCGTAGTCACTCATGTAAAATACGATCTTCCAACATATACCTTGCTGCTTTATCTAGCAGAACAGGAAGAAAGCTACTCTTTTGCAGCCTTTAATATCTTTGGAATAAATCATACAAATTTAGACTAAGCTATATAAACACTGAAATGTAGTTCTTATAAAATATCAGATCATTGCATATCTAAAGGGAAATAGTATATGAAATTACTACCAAAATTCTTTACTTAGATTATACTGTACCACCTTAATTTGTAGGCTAAAAATAAATATTTAATAAAATTTTAGTAGCATGGTCCCTTATGCTATTTAATAATGCCTTTACATGTATTCTGCCTGTATGTAGTAAACAGCGAGATATAATATTTTCTCAGAATTTCTTAAGACAAAATGTTCAATAGAAATTTTCTATCCTGGATTTTTTTTCACATTCTTTGTTACTAACTGGGTTAACTGATTTATGCAAGACCAGACCCTTAGCTGATGTAAATCAGGGTGACTTCACTAGTTCCTTGAATTGAAAAATGTCCTGTATGTTCATGTAAGTAATTCTCCTCTTACAAGCATTGTTGCTCAGAAATGGAAGATTTTATTTGAAGTGTCCACCTCTGTCTTAGGTAGATATCCAAGATGCTAGACTAGGGTTTACCTTTGTCATAATGGTCACTGCATTCCCTTCCCTGCAGTTGTGCCCTACACAGACAGCATTGTATTCTTACCTGCAGGTTCTTGTACTTGTTTCCTTATTGCTTTGTGCCAAGAAGTCCATTGGTATCCATTCACTCGTACTTGCTCAAGGTATATGTGTTTTTTCAAGGCACAGATTTCAGTAGAGAAGCAATTATATGCTAAGGTTGAAACGATGACTGGATCCTAAATTCTCTTTTTCATCTGCTTCTCAGATTTCTATTGTCCTAATATTTCCCTTACAGGACGAACCGACTACGGGAATGGACCCTCAGTCCCGGCGCCTCCTGTGGGACTCCATTGTTGGTGTGCTCAGAGATGGGAGAGCAGTGGTTCTAACCTCACACAGGTAAAAAGAGTTAGAATTCAGAATCCAAGAGTAGCTAAAGTTCATCTGCTGGCTTTTATCTCAAATACCTCTTCTCTGTTTTGAAAGTATGGAAGAATGTGAAGCCCTCTGTACTCGTTTAGCCATCATGGTTAAAGGTACCTTCAAATGCCTAGGCACAATTCAGGAGCTAAAATACAAGTAAGTGGAACATTTCTGTGGTGTTTTTAATGGGAAAATCTAGTATATGTGACATGTACCATTCTTAATACAGAAATTCAATGTTTAACCAGACCCATTTCTGTGTGCAACTCTGTGTATCCTAGACAATCTGAGCAGATCTCATTTCAACTCTTACGCTACACATCACTCCTGTAGGGCAAATACAGGATTTCCTTCAAAGCTAGATCTTTGCAGTATCTTTCAGATACTGTTAATGTTTTCATAGCTGCAGAAAATGAATTTCCATCGTGAATAATGAAACAATCTCTTCATCCAATTCCTAAATCATCATGTGCTTCCCAGGTTTGGAGACGGCTACATTGTCACTCTGAAAATCAAAGCTCCGAAGTCTGGGCTGCCTCCAGATCCTACTCCTGCTGAGCAATTCATACGCATGAACTTCCCAGGGAGTTTACAGAGAGAAAAACACTACAACATGCTGCAGTATCAGATTTGCTCCTCCTCCCTGGCTAAGATTTTTCGGTTAATAATCTCCAATAAGGAAAACTTGCATATTGAAGAATATTCTGTGTCTCAAACAACTTTAGATCAGGTGAGTAAAAAGTAAAACATCCATAAGAAAGTTTTTCTGGTGAGAATTAGGCAACACAATGGGGATGTATCCAAACAACTGAAGGACCAAACTGTTCAGAGAATTATCTTGTACCTCTTTCTCGGGCAAAATTCCCAGGGCTCTCATCAAGAAGTGTGGATCAGTATAGATTTGCAACTAATTCCCTGTGTAAATAGGTGCCATTCGAAAGCTGGTAAGACAGCATTTTCCAGATGACCAAATTCACACAACCCATTCCTTCAGGAGCAGCAGTCTGAGCATGGTCAGCCGTTCAGAATGAGGCTGAGCTGAGAATAACTTTTTTTTTAAAAATAGATTTGGACTGTGTTGTGTCAGAGATACTGTGACGAGCAATTAGACACAGAACCTGGAAAGTCCACTGGGACTTTGGCAGCACCCAGTTGCTAGAGGGTATTGGCTCCATCTGCCTGCTTTCCTAAGTAACTGAGGGTCCACATGTGCAAAAGTGGCTTTGATGGGCTTGCTAGAGAGACATTCCTGGCTCCTTTCATCTTCCTACTAAAATATTCTGTCTCCTTTCACAAACAAACTTGCTTACACTGTGCAAGCCATGCAAACCTTGCTGAACTCAACTCCTCCTTAAAAAATAGGATTTTAGTTACAAGCAAATACATCCAAAGGAAGAAAGCTCCAAGGAAGAAAGTTGCAGGGAGGTTTATCAAAATAAAGAAGGAATTGATGATTCTGGCTGATAACACAGTGTCTTGGTTCATTTGATGTCCATGGATTCCCCTTTCTGTCTCTTTCCTGCAGAGGGGTCAAGAGGATGCAAATGTACAGAGACATTCGACTAACTCATCTCGGTTGATGAGATGGTGACATTTTCTGCTTTTCTCACACAGGTTTTTGTGAACTTTGCTAAACAGCAGATGGAGGATGAGGAAATTCCTTTGCACCCCCGTGCAGCTGGAGCCAGCCGAGAAGCAAAGGTGTGCCCTGCTGGGCATAAGCAGGCAGTTGCATAGACTCCTCCTGCAGTCACTAGTGCTTAGTGTGTGCACAGTGCAAAGATGTGCCATACCAGAGCAGAACAAGGGTAAAACAAAGGTTCCCACATTCAGTGGTACACTGATTTTTTTTCACTTTTCTGAGCACCTGTGCTCTCAACAGCAGCCCCAGCAACAGTCAACTTCTACTGCTCTACCAAGAACACTACATGCTCACAGTGTCAAAGGAAAGGTAGGTCCTTGCTATAGAATAAAATCTTGCCCTAACATAAAGTTCATTATAAGATACAAGAAGTCTCATTCCTCCTTGTTGACATATAAAAAGCATTAATGACAGTTTCTCTAGCTGGTACTTTCAGGCTGGTAGGTTTTTCTTGTTTAACTCTTATGTCAAATGCTACCAGCCAGCACAGGTCCCAAGGCAGAAAGCATTGCCCAGCTTAGACATGGATTCCTGCCATGCTGAGTGCACAGGACTACCAAGGTCAGAACATCAGTGCTGGCTGATGGGGTGAGTGCTGGGAGATTGCTTCACTGTCTCACCAGGCTGCCAGTGAAAACAGACGGTTGTCTCAGCAAGAATGGAAAGAATTAATTCAGATCTCAGACCCAGACAAGAAACTTGCTTTAAAAAAAATTAATTAAAATGATCTCACACTCATCTTCAAGTTGTCTCAAACAGAGGCAAAATGTCAAAATGGAGATTAAAAAGAGAGTACGTCCAAATCTGCCAAAAGTTTTGTTTTCTCATGAAGACCTGAAAAGATGTTTTTGTTACTAAACAAGATGAAATTTTTCTTCTTTCTTGTGAGACTGAACATTAAGTGGGTGTAAAGTGTGAGCAGGGTATGTGCTTTCTCTCTCCTCTGAAGGAAAATTTCAACCTGCTTGTACTCCACACTGCACTCAGTGGGAAATCATTTGACATTTAGCTCTTTTCCCAGGTTCACAGTTAAACTAGTGCAAAAAACAATACTGAAAACAAATTCATAATGATGTATTGCTTCAATTATCTATCAGATCTAATAATTTCTAAGAAATCTTCTCTAAGATATGTTATGCAGAAATAAAATCTGGGTCATGTATTTTTGCTTTGAAAAGTTTTTTTTTCTTCAATTGATGTAGATTTTTTTTAAAAGGACATTCTTGCAGTGTACTGTACAACATATCACAAAACTTCAGCAACCAGCTGTAGCCTTCTCTTTTTGCCATAATTATTTCAACTGATTTCAAAATACAGTCTAGAATTTATTGCATATTTCACCCTTACAAATAGTTGCAAAAATCTTTCTATACATCCATTATAGATAAATAAACTAAATGTGAAACAAAACAGTATCTATGCATTCTCTTCATATTCTAAAAGACCTTGTTTAAAATGTCGTTCAAATAGATTTCAATAGTTCTTTTTTGCTAGATTTACACAAAACCCAACTAAGTCCCACTGAACGTCTTGTGAAAAAGAAAACACAGTAAGTCCAAAATCTGATTTTTTTCCCTGGCTCTGAAAATAGGAAGGGAGCTAGCAGTCTGAGGACTAGCAGTCACTTCATGTATTTACAAAGTGTATTAAAAGCTGTTCAGAGAAGGCTAACGTAAAAGGTCCTTTAGTGTAATAAGGACTAGTTATATGGAAACAAATCTCAAAGATATAGCATAGATCAGATTGCTTCTGAACCTTATTTACTAGTATGCAACTTACTAATGAAGACCAAAACCAGCCAAAAATCCCCAGCAACACAGGATTTTACATTCACAAATACTACATATACTTCTTACTTCAGATTCTTTCAGCAAATTAGGGGTTAGACCCAAATCAGGTATTTGAGATATTGCCTATTTCTTTATTCCAGGAACCATTCATATTCTTTGGTTATGTTATTTGTTACAAAGCACCTGCCTCCAGGCAGCACACTCTCTTCTTCAAGTCAAAGAAGGCAGATCATGCAACTGTCTTCAGGCCAGCTGGTCGTGCTGGCTAAACTGAGCTCTAGTAGTTAGCTGGTGTGTCCTCATTCCAATGTACTTCTGTCTTGCAGAATGCTGCTGCTAAATTTGGAGTTGGTTTTCAGCACAGACTTCTCAGTATTTCTGATCCATCAATCTAAATAGGCTTGTACAGAAAAATCTAAGTCAATCAAGTTACAGTGAACTGCAAAGACTTCTGACCACCAGCTGTGCATTGAAGCCTTATTTTTTAAGGTGCTTCTGAGTTGAGAATTCTTGAATGCAAGAAGTGTAGCTTTCAAGTGCATACAATTTCCCTTAGCAGTGGAGATTCAACATGCACCAAAATCCTTTAATTAATTTATTTTGCAGGTTTACGAGCTTTTTCTTCTTGAAGTTCTGTGCACTATTCAAATCAAACCTTTTTTTTTACAACAAAAAGGGAATAATTGGCATTCTATGACTTGGATAATCCTTGAATTCTCGTACATAGGTGCAGTGTTTATCCTTTGCCCAGATTGTCATCTGAATGAAGCAAAGCAAGGTGAACAGCCCCACTGGAAGGAAAGGAGAAAAAGATACATTTCATTATCAGATTAAGAACACACTCTTGTTGCTGACATCACTTCAGGCTGAAGTACCAAAACATTACTCACCTGGAAGACACTGAGTCATGATAGTGAAACTGATCCAGGTCCCCACCTGTTTTGGCCAAGGAAATTTAAAATATTTCTGGTGACAGCATTTGCATTTATGTCTCTATTGATCAAAAACAACCTTGTCCTAGTATAGGTAAATAAAAAAGCCAAGGTCAGACAGATCAATTTCTAGCGTTAATAACCTTTAGCCAAAAAGGTGAACAGTGTCTAATTATCACAAACAAAACCTTTGTGTTTGATTCCATAGCTATTAGAATGACAAAATTTTAAGCATACAACAGTGTCCTTTCTGTTTCTCTGTCCAATTTGCATTTGTCAGACCTCCATCAGTGCTAGGAATGGTAACTCTCTATAGTCTGAGGCCACGTGCTGTTCTCACGAACATCTGTTAATCTCCACTGAAGTTAAAACCTAATGCTGTTCTTCTGTACAGAAGTGAATGCTACACTGAGTTGCACTGATTTTACCTGGTTTTGAACTGAGTCAGGAGTTTGGCTCTTGATTAAGGAATATGAAATTATAAACTGATTTGAACTTCAAAAGCAGTCACCACCAACACAAGCAACTGTGGAAGAAGATTTGGGCCTATTTTCTCTGTCACAGCATCTTCTATTTGTCTGACCATTATCTTCTTGTCTGCTGTGATATTTCTTGGCTCTTATTTTATAAATCCACCAGACATCCCCATCTCCTCATTGCAACAGTGGCAATCTCCCTGTTCCTGGCTGCAGAATTTGCACTGCTTTCTAGTGCATCTGTCTTGTCTAGCAGCCACACTGAAGCATAAGCCCAGAGTCAGGGCTGTCTAAGGTTAGCCCCACCAGCACTGTCTCGAGGGGAGGAAGAGCAGACAAGTTTCTATCCACAATCTGATTTGATGGGCTTTAGGGGAGGAGGGAAAATGCATTGAGCTGAACTGTTTCAGAGGTTTCTTCCATGTTTAACATCCCAAACGAAATGAATATATATTCAGCAAAACTAAAATCTGAACATCTTGTTTGAAAATACATACCTCATATGTATAGTTAGGGCAAGATACAAAGAAAAACAGCCATGTGAAAGGATTCTTTGTTGGATATGGGATCTTACGGGTTTTGGATCCTATAGATTAGAAAACAAATCACAAAATATTCATACTCCTAAATACATTGTTTCCTATAAAGACAACCCAACTCTGCCTACTCCTGTGTCTCTTGATTGTGACAGGGACAAGCAGGATATGGGACGAAAGGATGACCTCTGGACTCATGAGAAGGAATAGGATAACTGTAAGGAAATGTTCTGGGCATTAGAAAGTCATCTACTTATGCCTTTGATCACAGTTACTCCTGTAAGAAGAGGTACCTCAAGTTTTAAATTTAGAAGTTAAAGGTTTTCTCAGATTGTTGCAGAATGGGATTTTAGCAGCCATAGTTGATCACTGCAAGATGTTTGGCTCATGCCTGACCTGCACAGAGACCTTGTGCCCCTATAGAAGCCAGTGAGATTACTTTCCCTAGCTCACTAAAACACAGCTTGTACTAGTAGTTTTCTTTTGCACTGCCAGCATAACCAATATAACTGCTCCCCCCAACACAACCTGACCCTTACCAATAAACATTACACTAAAATAAGAAGTGTTGTTCAACATTCTTGTGTTGGATTCCTCGCACTATCTCATCAGAATCCAATCTTTACAGTGCTGAGCAACCTGTGATCCCAAGGCAAACATCTGACAGGTATCATCACCCCCCAGGATCAGGTCTTTCATGAGGCAGAGTACCTGAAGAAGTACTGAATGGCTGTGCATAAGTGAAAAATGATCATGCAGTTTTTACCATTTCTCCGGAGGTCACTGAGTGCAACATGAATGGAAAAATTGCCAGCTTCACACAGCTGCAAGAAAAAGTATGACAGAGTTAAAAATGTGCTTCCCTTCTATTTGGTTTTCTTCCTTTTGCCATTTCCTGGGGTGCTTTAAAGTATTTTTTTTTAAAAAAGGAAAACAATCTACTGTAAACATAATTAATAACCTTAACTGTGATTGCTGCCTGCCAGGAGGATGGAGTATCTTCATTCAAACATGAGTCTGTATTATACTCTGTTATATACTTATGGTGTTTTCCAGAAAATGTGGACTCTGTGTCCAAAAGATCAAATTTACTACTCATATAATCCCCATGAGATCTAAATAAACCAAAGGGGATAAAAGTAAACCCAGGAGATACTTGCTTTTTGTTGTTCTTATGTCTTTAAAAACACCTATAAATGGATTTGCATAGCTTTGGTTTCTCAAAAGTTATTAAAATCCCAAGGAAGATATGGGTTGGACTCTAAGTAAGTTTTCTTCTCTAGAGTATAAATTATATGAGTCATGAAATATAATTGACCTAGCTTCCTCCACTGGTTTTAAATAATGCTTCCCCAATCAATTATGAAGGAAGTATATTGAAATGAGCCATTGATGTGATTATGGACACTCTCCAGTGTCTGCAATGCATAACTATTAAAGCAAATGACTAGTGGTCAGAGCTCCTGCATTTTATTCCCAGTTCTGTGCTTTCAGGTAAGGAATCTCTCTATAAAATGTGAATAGATTATGACCTCAAAGAATTTTCATACTGGGAAGCTGCTTTGAGATCCTGTAGTCACAGATGATTAGTTTGTCAAAGCGAGTGAACAGCTGATGTTCTAAACAAGTTACACATACATGGGGAAAATGGGTACATCTTTTTGGCTACAGTAACATTGCTTCTGCGTGTATGAAAAGCTTCTAGGAACTGTGAGAATGAACAGTGATTGTAGAATTTTGATTCATAAGGAAAGCTGTAAAATGCTTCTGAAGCTCAGGAAAATGCACCTCTATCCCTGGAAATTATCAGCAACATGCTTTCTTAGTTGGCCAGTTCTCTGAGTTTTATGACCTGCTGTGATCCTTTACAATCAACAGTTCACAAAACAAACTCACTGGCTTTTAAACACAGTGTCACAAACTCGTAGTTCCACCTTTCTTTTAAAGATTGTGAGAGATCATCCCAATGGATAAATATCCTAGTCTTGGAATGGATACTGAATCAAAATATTCCCCTGTGTACAAAATCACATTAAAAAATGGACTGATTTATCTGTTCTGCAAGCAAGTGGTCAGCTTTAGTAGTCCATCCCAAATGTCCAAGTATTATGTATCTGCTTATCCTACTCACTCCTCCACTTATACAACAGAAGAAATAAAGAGACACATTTTAGCATTTTATAGAAAGAGCAACAAACCTACCAGAAACATGATCACAGCAAAATTTATCTGTTTTTTCCCATAAGCTATTAAAAAAGAAATTTACATGGGATTAGTAGTAGTATGCAAACACATAAGTACTTAAGTCATTGAGGGTTGTGTTGCTACTTACAAGGAGGAGTGTAAAGAGGATGATTGATGTAATAAGCAAGCCAAGCTGCAAATCCCCAATAATACAAGCAGTTCTGAAAAACAGGCAATTTTTCGTTGTTTTAGTACAATCCTCTAGGCCAGTATTCACTGCAAGGACTGTTGATGACAATGAATTGGGCTAATCCTTCAACTTGCTGTAATACAACAAAAATTTCAATACTAAGTGTGGTAAGGTGGGAGTAGATAACAGGAAATAACAGAAAGGAAGTAGTGCTCATAGAGTAAGGTTTCCTCTCAAATATCTTGGAGCTCTTAAATTTATAAACAATTTTAGAAGGTATGATCATACTATTGAAAACAAATTTATTTTGTCTGGCAACCCATTGGGCAAAGTTGAAGTGCATACAGACTGTATGTTAAAGACAGATTTGTTTTGCTGACTCTATAAAACCAGATTTAGGCACTGTGCTCTCTTCCCTGCTTATTTGTACTGCCCAATCTCTTACCTGTTATCCCCTCCTTCACTCCATTAGTTTTCTTTCTTTCTTTCCCATGCTTTAACTTTTCCTACCTAAAGTCATCATACCTGATGCTTTCCTCTGCACTTTCACTGCATGGTCTTTAGTTTGTCCCTTTTGCTGCTGTTCTTGTCTTTCTGTGATCCAGCCTCCATTCTCTGAACACTGATAACATAGCTGTAACTAATGGCTCCATTGACTCATTCCTGACCAATCTCAGAGCTTGTGCACAGGCTTCATCCTTGAAAAAAACTACTTACAATCCCAATTTTTACCTCTTGTTTGGTTTCCTTGGCCCTGCCTACAGTGTGTTTCTTCCTCAGACTCATTGCTGCTTCAGGATCTTGGTGACAGGTTATCTTCTCCCTTTTACATATATGTAGGTAGGAAGGAGGCCCTTTCTTGGCCCATTCCTCTTCTTCCTCTGTGCTCTAACCTCTAGGCATTATTCTCTTGCAGACAGACTTTAACCCTCATCAACAACTCATAAATTTGCCTCTCATCAGTTGAGTCTTCTTCTTTTACCAAACCTAATGCCTCAGTTTTTAATGTTTTAGGACATGTTTGTTTATCACCTGGTCTTCAGCAAGATCAAAACTGAGCTCTTTATCTTCCTTTCACCACTTCTCCTGTTCTTTTCCTTTGCCTTACCTTTCCATCCTATTTTCACTCTTGAGTAGAACAATGATCTTCTTACTCTGATGATGCTCTTTTCTTAGCCTTCCAATAGGTTCCTATACCTTAGACATTTCTAGATGTTCCTGCTTTCTCCTTCACAGCCTTTCTTTCCTGCTCATGAAGTCAAAATTCTTACCCAAGGCTGCATTTTTTACTGTTTTGACTGGTTTAGCTTTTTTTTTTGCTTTGAATTTTTCAGTCTCTTCCCCCTGTATACACCAGAATTTCTAGCAAGAATGAAATGGAAGAGCATTTACCTCAGCATCTGCAACCTGACCTAGTTGACTGCAGTGTCTGATGGTGCATTTTTCTGAAAATTCTGATGAGGGGTAAGCCCACTCATCTGCTGGAAACAGTTGTAACAAACATTCAGTTGCATTTCCAGTCTCTTTTCAGAGTTAAATGAAGCACTGAAGTGCCCAGAGACCTTAGACAAAATGGATACCCTTTGGGATATGCTGTAATACAAGCACATAGTATGTTCTTGCTCTGAGATTATATATTAATAGATAACTGATGAGAAAGAGCTAATTATTAGCCTATAATTACAGATCCGGTAGGACAACAGTGCAGAGAAATTAAGTAACTTCCCTGTGATGACTTCTTTTTCCCCAGGGAATGCAGCAAAGCCAGAGGAGTGACTCTAGTGAAGGTCAATCTAGTTAGTGTCCTATCCATAAACTGCTGCTTCCTTCCTAGCACTACATTCTTCAATCATCACTTACAACGTACTAACTGCTGCACAAACTTAGGTGAAAACAGTTTCTTGCAGTCTTGGAAAATCTTAAGAAAAACCCTTCCATAACTTCAGGGCTTGGCACAGGATGGAAAATATGGCAGTGAATTTCAGTGAAGTAAAATTAAATTAATAAATTATCATGGCTTGGCCCCCAATAATACATGTTGCAATTAAACTGAACAAGTACTACTCAGCCAAAGAGCATGATTTACTGCAAGAGTATTCCTCAGATATAAGAAAAGGAGCTTTAAGATGCGTGGGGTCTACCACTGCCAAGGACCTCAGCAGTGACACTACAAATGTGCAGTGGCCACTAGAAGCCTTATTGCTCATGAGGCCTCCAGTGAGGTTCAGATAGGAACAGCAGAATACATGCAGAAAGAAAGAGTTTCTGTGAATCTTTCATATTCCAGGTGAATAATAAAGCTTTACAACAAGCTAATGTTGTGGATCAAGTACAGATATTGTAGGAATCCCATAAATAAATTATTCCTAAATTCACAAAGTTATGGTTAGGATTTTTGTCTTCTCTACTGCAATTGACAATCTCTATTTCTTAATGTCCTGCCTATGTTTATGACTTGCATGTATCCTTCTGTTTGTCTTGTTATATTGTCTTCAGGTTCCCATGGTATTTATTTTGGTCTGGTGTTTTCTTTCCTCAGGTGTTTCTAGAAAGCAATGATATCCCTTCTTTCTACGCACAAAAATGTTCAGTAAGACTAGTCATGAGACTAATCTTTGAGGAATTCCACTGGTACCCTCCCTATCATTAAATGTCTGGCAGATACTTTTCTGACACCACCATAACCATCTTTCCTTAAATTAGTTCCCTTATCAACACAAAATGTTTGTATTAATCTCTGTCTTATTCATCCTGAGCCAGTTGTTTACTAAGCCCAGATAAATCAGGTATTCTACTTTTCCAATGCCTAGAAAAATCACATATCTTAGAAAGAATTATAGTGTCTTATTATGTAGCATGAACTGCTTCATTGTGGGGCATAATTTATTCCTATTTCCATTTGGTAAACAAAGGATGAAAAGTGCAAATCTCATCAATTCCTGTCTCAGATCTCTGCTTATTGAGACTGAAGTGTCTCCTGTAAAGGTAGCATTCCATTGCACTTAGGAAATAAGCTGCTTATATCTGTTTGTCTACCATTTGCATGTGGGAGAAAAAAGGGAAGAGGATGTGATATTTTTCTCACTGGCACAATTTTGGAGTAACACCGCCAAAGTCAGAAATTATAAAAGCAAATCGAACCCAAGCATTGCTAAGCAGGTAGAATAAGAACTGTGAGCAACTTTACAGGTGAAAGCAAGTGCCACCAACCTGAGAAGATGGAAAAGAGGAAGTGATCAGAATGACTGGCACAAATTGCAATTTTAGCAACAACACTTTGTATGGTCTGAAAGGAACAAGTAGCTGTCAGAGATGGCAGTGAGAAAAAGAGGATTTATCACACTGAACAGATATTTTTTTCAAGGTAAAGTTGCTCATTCATCTGCTGTTCAGCATGCATTAGCTACTGTTGTGTCAAGCACAAGAGATCTGCTACCCTTTTAACACCACCTGCAGTCTTGCTGCAGGAAGCACAGTAAATTGCTAAGGAGGATTCTTTCAGAGGGCCACAGAGCCTCCTTCCATTTCAAAAGCATGAAGCTATCACCTGAGCCACTGAACAGCTGTAAGGAGTTAGCCACAAGGTAGAGCTCCAGCTGGTAGGAGTATCACTACTGTAACTCAAATTCCAAGGGACTATCTAAATGCCAAATGTTGAATATCCAAATGCTAACACGATATGCTTTTCCAGGTGAGATTATAATTTCTTGGTTTCCTGAGTATAAGGTGTGTTTTTTGATTACCCGTGTGTACCCTGTTGCAAACATTTGTAAAGTAACTACAGTTTATTCATAACTGTGCAGTCACTGTGTTACTTCACAGACTCCTAGGAAGCAGGGCCTCTGCACCCCAACAGCTGCCCTGTGCCACAGCAGCACTCAGAACATCAGGGGACGCTCCAGCAGAGAAGAAAATGCAGCACAACCAAACTGCTTTGTGCTGGGTCTAAGGTAAATCAACAGTTGCTTAGCAGCAAAGAGAGTGTTGGGGGCAAAGAAGATGTAAAATGACTGTTACAAAAAATAGATTTTTTTTTCTTTAACAAAACAACCCTCCCAACAATGTGCTTGGCTGTGCTACCTTAAAACTGAACATTGCTACTAAAACCTTCACACCCAAGTGTGTTTCACTGGAGTGAAAAGGAAGGATATGCTGAAGGTTTAAAGTTCTAAAAGATAATGAAACGCCTATCATATTAATAACAGAGTAGCAACATGTGGGTTATATAATAGTGACATTAAGTAATCTTCTGAAGGAACTACAGCTGTATGGGTGAGATTTGCTGTGCATTGCTACAAAAGCCACACCAAAACATCTGTGCTGCAGAGGCTGCATAGGTTGGACTGGGGGGGCTATGGATAGATTCTGACACAATTTACCTTCACAATATTCCTCAGTGGCATAGTCCCACGGGAGAACCGATGAACAAATACTGTTTCAATCAATCTTTTGATGTAGTGGAAAGAATGGCAGATACATGCCAAGCTAGAAACAGCAAGACAAAAGCATTTAAGAGTGCTTAAAAAACCAAGTGGGGCAAGACATTTGGAATAAGACTACAATGCTAACAAGAAATACTACTCAAGCCTGCAAATGGACTTACTTAACTACTGGGTGCGAACTTGATGTAAACCTCTCATCCAGTCCATAGACAAAAGTCATGCGGAAATAAAACAGAAAATAGATGCACAATGGACCTGAATATTCTATCAAAAATACCTGCAAAAAGAGAGAAAATAATTAGACAGCTGAATTAGATGACAGTTTTGCTTTGGTTTCTTTGAGATAAATAATGCAGAGGGATAAACACCTCACTGACCCAGGATGGCATTCCGAGAGGCAGGGAGGGAATAGCAGGTTTGGGCTTGGGCTATGAAACTGGTAGACATGCATGGAAATATTTAGCAATGATTTACCTCAGGTGCCTTCAAACAGCCATTGCCAGTGCAGCAGACACAGTATGGGTATGAAAATCTAATAATGGCAGCCCAGAGATCATGACAAACATGCATGCAAGATTACATTTATGCAGCTCTCAGCCTTCTCTTGCACTCAAAAACTGTTGCTTTGCTTTGAGTTTAAAACAAAATTTGGTGAAGATTTTGTCTTGACAAAGGAGTTCTGCTTCTACTGAATGAATTTTGTTTAAACTGGAAACACAGCTTGTCAGTGTTCACAGTAACTGTGTGAACAGTTAGCATAGCAGTTGTCCTGGGAAACAATAATTTTATTCAATGTTCAAACAATCTTTAATTTGATCACAAAGAGGAAAATAAAAGGAAAGGGGAAAAAAAGGAGAGATTAAACCAAAGAAGCTATTATCTAACCTGATTTCATGTCAGATGGGTGTACATTTCTTCAGAACATCACTTTAAATTGAAGTTAACTTTGGATCAAACATTAAAAGTTGAATTTTTCACACTTCTAGAAGTGAGGGAGGTAGCTTCATACCTCATTTATGGAGAAAGAATGGAAATTGATTGTTCTTCTGTCAAAAAAACCCACCTCAAACAAACAAAAGACCCCACAAACAACAAAAAAAAAACCCCCAAACAACAAAACAAAAAAACCCAATCACTGTTTTTTAATGTGTTTAAAGTCTTTCTGATACTCAGAAAAGTTGTGTTATTGACTTCTGTAACAAACAACATTTTCTGTGGTGAATATCAGACTTGGTTGTAGGTAAGTTCATCTTTTTGATTTGATAATACTGAAGTATTTCTTGGGTTATGCTTGAATGAAGTAGCTTGAAGGGCAAGGAAAGCAGAATGTGAAAGAAAGATTATGGAATGGCAGAAGTCTGGTGTTACTCCGCACTGTGATATTTTGGTATATATTAATGCACATGTGTCTAGGAGTCTACACTGCCATTAGAAGCTTTTGCCTGCCTTCCTGGGTTTTTTGCTGTATAATAGCAGCTTGATTTGTCAGCATTGCATCCAAGTAATGATGTTAAGATTCAGTCTTGCAGAACATTTGACTTTTTTTATTTTACCTCCTATCCATGTTGTCTTTGCTATTTGTCATCAACACAAGATTTTATTAATGTCTCATAGCTAAGAAATGCTAAATATGGCTTGAAATTATGGGGTAATTTTCCCTTCAGTGTTGTGCTGTTTTATTGGAACCAGTGTAATATGTGCAGCAAGGACCTTCTAAAGAGCTGGAAGGGTCATTGGTCACCTCACTGCGAAAACAGCAGTGCTGTGTTGCCTGCCAAGTGAGTTGTGATAGAATTTGCATTTCAGCTAAGACAGTAAATATGCAAGGTCTTTGTGGGTGGCTGCTAATATTGCAGAAATTATCAGGTGTCCTTAGCCTGGGATGCAGTCATGTGCAGACAGCTAACTGACCTTACTTTTGTGCATTTTCTTGCTGAAGTCACTTCAAATACTGACATGTGAAGCTGCTCACATTCCCCTTTGCAGGACAAATTCCTAGGTGTATAATCCTAATCTTTGTCAGGAGTTACACAGGTCCTGTGAAGCAGATCCCCACAGGCATTTACACATCACCAGATCCTACTGATTTTGCAGTAGACATCTAAATCTATTTGAGAATCTGCACATTATTTCTGTAGAGCCAACCTACCTTACGGCAAGTTTTCCACTGCTGCTGCCCAGGGAGCTAGGCATTCAGTGTATCTGTTACTGCTTTCCGTGCTTAAATGAACTGAAGCAATGAGGATTCATTGCATGCATTCATTATCAAAGCAGACATCATGCAGAAATATTGGAGAGAGAGAAAAAGTGATGCAAGGATTAATTATGGAAAAACAGCCATTAAAATGGCTCAGACTTGAAGCATAGCTCACCGTAGTCCATCCTATCTGTGGCCCTAAATCTTTAAAGTATAAGGTAGCAGTTGTGCCAACAGGGAGGTGCTGCAGGATTTCCTCATCCCTCAGGGACTTTCCTTCTGAGAAGGAAAGAAGTAATTACATCTCAGTGAAATTCAAGTCAACTTTGGTAGTGTACTAGCTTTATATTGTGCTTTAATCAATCTGTGAGACTCTTTGATATGACATGGGTTTTACTGGAATCTCAATAAACAGACTCAGAATGTTTATACTTAATTTTTATTTATCCCTGTAATCACATATAAGCCTGGATCCTCTGTTCACATCAAACAGAAGAATTCTCAATCCTATGGGTCTGCCTGGTCTAGTAGACTTGCTTCATCACTGCTAACAGTAGAATTTGCTGACAGGTCACTACCCTTTACCATAGTTCACTGACCTCTGAGTCAGCTGCACCTCTATCTCTCTCCACTCTCTTCTACTCTTCTCACTGCTCATGGTCAGAGAGAAGATAGGATAAGCTGTGATTGAAAGGCTCTCCTACAGAGAATTTCATTGCTTACTTTTTTCCCAACCAACCAGCTAGGAGGTATTCCACAGGACTTGAGCTAGCACTCAAGGTTTTACTGCCTGGATTTGGAATCTCCGGAAGGACAGCATTTTCTCATGGCAAATCTCACAACATAAGTTCACAGAGGATTCTGACAAGGTAGATCTTCGAAGAAGGAAATAAGATACTCATGCATCTGTTTTCCAGGGATAGATTTTACACAATGAACTAATCTTCACCAATATAATTTTAAGGGACTGTTTAAATGAAATTATGCCCAATGAAAGCAAAGGAAGAAAGTGCTGTACTTTATACTGAATGCTGAGGTGAATTAAAAGTTTGGCCATGAGACTTTCTTTTGTGCACCCAGGCCACGTACTGAGAGGCTTCTAGTAACAATACCTACAACTGTATTAATGAAGTCAGCCAGCTGGCATCAGCTTTGTCAGCAATTCCTACATCCATGGCAATGTGTTTTGCATTAGCTTACCTCAAAAGAACTGTAATTCCTGCCTGAGAGCAGAGGATTATGTGAATTGATAGCTCAAACTCATAGGCCTTTTTAGTACTCCCAGCTGAGCATTACCATGGAGATGATTTCACTGCAGCTAAGGGAAATTAATATCTAGGTTCTGTGCTGCCTGTCTTGAAAGCGAAAGTGCTCAGTAGTTAGAAAGTGCATTGGAACAATGGACAAACTCCTGAGTTAATTACCAAGGAGCAGGGACATGGGTGGAACTCTGTTCAGAACTTCCAAATAATTACTTTTGTTCTGGATTCTTTTCAGCCTTCATACTGCTAATTAATATAGCTGGAAACTCATTCTTAAGAGCTAATAGCCATGAAAAGTACACATTTCATGCCAGGGCCTTGCTCAGAGTTTAGTTACTCTAGTCCTCACAAGTACTTACTTGGATCAAGTTTTATTGACTGCCTTGCTGGATACCACCGAGGATCTGTAAGACCATACAGAATTGTGTGATATACAATGTTTGGTTTAGATCATCCACTATTATAATGAATGCAATACAACAACATAAGCTCTAGTTAAAGATTTTTATGAATATTTATTCAGTGTTAGTATCAGTGATGATTTATGCAGCAGAAAGAAATACAGAAGCATATTAAGACAGTATAAAATAATTATACTGAAATCTGTGATGACATTCCTGTGTTGGTTATCAGAACTATGTGTGTGTACACCACATGTTTCAAATTGTGCAGTTTTTTCCTGTTTATATACTGGATATTCTGATGTGTTGTGAGCTGCTGCAGAGGTTATACTCACATAATTTATGGAACATCAATCTGATCTCCCTAATTGTGGCATTTGGTTCCACCTAGGCAACAAAAATATTGCATATGTAAGATGCATATTTTGAAAGAAAATTACTAGGTGTAAGACTATTAAGTCAGATAGAAATGTGACTTAGACAATGTAACAATATCTTTCTCACAGATGTCTAGTATTGGTATGGATGATTCAAAGTACTTCTGACAGGAAAGAGGGAGGACGATTTGTGACACCTGTCTCAGAGGCAGCTTCTTTAGCAGTGATCAAGAGTTACTACCATAGCAATGACAATTTGATGACTTTTGAGTAAGAAACAACTGGCACCATCATAGTGAAGCAGCTGCAGTTGTGCTTTTTGCCCAAAAGCTTCTTCTGGAAAAGGGTTGAAGTACTTAGTAGTCAGTAAGAAGTTTGCATAATCGTTGCAAGGGGCCAAAGAAGGGCTATCAGCAGACAAAATACCCTTCATAAACACTAAGTGTACTTAAGAAGAGATTATAATTTCTAAAAAGTCACCTAGCCTTTTAAACAGATTTTTGTTTTACCTTATCTAGGAAGCATAGCTGTTTCTTTGTCTCCCAATCAAGGATTTCCACCTGATAGGATACAAAATAATAATTAATAATTATTGGCTAAATAATGTCTAAACTCTTAGTTGATTCCCAAATTCACTATCATTGTTCAGCATGAGACACCATTTTTCTCTGATCAGTGAACTGTGCTAAAAACCCTCCTGGATGTTCTCAAGAGACAGCTTTAATCACAGCCAGGTTCTGAGAGCACTCAACTTGCAAAAAAAATAAGTAATTGCCAAACAAATTGTCTTCCTGGATATATTCAGAAGCAGAAGTAGATAACTTATTGATCAAAACACATTGATCTGGGGTATTTTCTTATGCTACAGCAAGAGGAACAAATAAGGGATAGTGAACTTTCACAGGAATCACTAGGGAATAATATTTTTATGATTCATAAAATTCAAAAGGCAGTTTGAGGCAAAAATATTTAAATGTGTATATAAATGCATGTAAGCAAATATTCTGAGCACATACAGCTTGAAGATTAATGTGTATTTTTTCCAGAATATTTTAATTGTAAAGAGAGTGGAAATATTGCTGGACATAACGAACAAATGCAGCTAAATATCCAAAGTTCACAAACCCTTCAGCAGTTATTATAGCAACATTCAGTGCCACTCTCTCAGATCACGTGTATTAGTAACTACATGCTAGTATTTTATATTCCAAGCAGTGGTTCAGCTACAGCTCTGAAAAGGAAAGAGCAGTTTATTCTGTGATCAAATGACACTTTGGCAAAAAAACCCTTATGATTTTAACCAACAGACAAGCAGAAAAGTCCCCAGACATTCCAAAGCCCAGTGGCAGCAGCTTACCCAAACCTAAAATACAGTGATGCTCCATTAATTTGGTTTGTTCCCATCAAACACTGTAAGGGCACTTTGTGGTACAGCTAAGAGTGAAAGTCTAAAGCTTATGTGTTGCACTAAATGCCTGGGATTTAGTACCAAAAGATGTTGTTGCAGTTGTTGTGGGGTTTTTTTTATATAAACATCTAGCATTATGTTTGGTATTAACTGGCCAAGAGGACAGATTAACATTAGACTTTAAATATGATTCCTCACTAAAAATAGGAGTCATGGTCCAATATCTTTCTGATAGGGTTGCTTTGAAGAGATCACTTGGTTAGAGTATCTTATTTCCTTGTTATACTTGTCCCAAATGGTTGTTTCTCTGTTGGCACAGCAATGGAGCACTTCAGCTCCACCAGAGCTATCAAATCTGATCTGCACAAGGGATACTAATGCCATGATATTTCCTACCTGTGCCCTGTAAGCTCTAACTGGGATATGTTTTCCCTTAATTTTTTATATTTGAAATAACACAACTTTCAAGTCTTAATGTCTGTTTGTGTGAAATCTCCGTGGGAAGGCAAATTAAGTGGATTCCTTTCCCAGAGGCCTATTCTTGAAATACACCATTCTGACTCTTGCAGTCCACAGAACAAGAACAGAGCAGGGAGGGGGCTGTAAACCATTTCTTGTACCTTCTGATGCCAAGCAGCTACAAGGACTATTGAAACCTTTGCTGTACCTCAAAGCTTTTTGCCAATGAATATCATTGGGCTGCCCTACAGACTGCAGCAGCACCCACAGTTTTAGCAGTCTCCTTCACATTCCATACCCAATCCCAATCTATACATTTTTATCAGAATCCCCCAGGGGCAGTTTTAATCTACAGCCTTCAGTGGTTATATTAGAGAGATCAATTACTGAGTGGTTTGAACATGTTTCTGCCACCTATGATGTTTTGATTGGGTTATTCTTGTTATGCATAAGGCCAGACTGAAAATTATAAAGCACTTCCTTTTGCTCCATGGTTTTCATAGGAGTGGCCATACAGATATTTAGGTACTTCTGTGAACCTTTGGAATCAGTGTGGAAAGCAAACAAATCATCCAAGATGTTCTATGCTGTTATTTGGTTCTATTCCAGCACAATTCTTTGAAGTGCCAAACTGTCATTCTTGCCTGTACTCGCCCATTTCTGCAAGTACCTAAAGGAATCCTACAGAGATCTTGGATCGGTGCAGAGTGGTAATGGTGAGAGGCAATGTGTCCAGTTGCAATATGTGAAAATCCAGATACAAGGAATTTTTCCACCATGAGCTTGGCCAAATACTGGAAGATGTTTCTTAGAGGGGATGTGGAATATCCATCCTTGGGCATATTTAAAACTGGCCTAGTGGTAGCTGCTTTGAGCAGGAGTTGGACTATGTGACTTGAAGGCCCTTGCAACCTAAGTTGCTCAATGTTTCTTTTCCTGAATTTCAAACATTTCATTTACTTTCAGTTACTTTCAAGATCTAAGCAAAAAGCAAACATTCTTCTCCTTTCCAGAAAGATGGATGCAGGAACACAGCTTTAGATTCCACTCCAGTCCACAGGAAGTTGTGCAGCAACAGAGTGAAAGCAAGGTGACTGTTTCCCCTAAGTATCACACCTCTTAGCTGTGCTGGATCCCCCAGTGTGTAGATGTTCCCTACTCAGGGGACAGACAAGCCTGATTCATAGCAAGGACTGATATCCTTTCCCAACATAATGGCCAATCCCATGAAGGGAGGGAGCACTGAACACAGTGTTTCCAGTCTTCGGGCGCAGCACCAAGTCACTTAATGTATTGGTTGGCAACAGTTGTTAATACTCGGCAATCTGTTCTTGGAACACTTACTGATGGGTATCATCTCTTTCAAACATAAATTGTTTGGCTCAGAGAACTTTAATTTCTACTTGTTTTCAAAGCATTTAGCACAATAGGACACCGACTGTTGGCCTGTGGTATGACTTACAGTCCAGTTATCTGGTGAATTTTTAAAGGCATTTTAAACTACAGCTTCTCTAAAACTACTCTGAGTAGAACTCAATCAACAGGCAGATTTGTGCAAAATGTTAAAACTCATTATTAAGTGACTATAAATATATATATATCTTTTATGCTTAGAAGACAAGTTTATTCTATTGCATAAGGATTAAAGATTGATAGTGGCATTCGTAACAGAAAAAAATCATGATTGTTAATGCTTAGAATAGATTGAGCCAAATAATCAATATGTGATATAAGCAGAGAAAAGTACATTCAGCTGTTAAATTTTTATTCATAAAATAAAAAGGGGAAAAAAGGGGAGGAAAGTTTATTCATGGGGGAAAAACAGGCAAGCAAGCAGTGTTTAAAAAGAGTTTTTAAGATGCGGTGTCTCTCTGCAGTAGGATTGCAAAAATATAGTCAGTCAAAGTCCTGCAGTTTAAAGCTATATCAAGTGCTGATGGAACAACAGATCTTCAAAAATTATGTGATAACTGTTATGGAAATACTGACACATTTATAATGTTCGTACTTCTTAGAAATTTTATTTGAAGCCATTTGTAATCAGCAGATTGAGTAAACTGTAGTTGAATGAGACTTTGTTAGCACTGACATAAGCATCTATTGTATTGATTTCTTTTGAAATTGCTCAATTTTAAAAAATGCTTATTTCACAGTATAGGAACCAACCAGTCTGAGAAAGAGTAATGCAGAATGAATTGCCCCTGAACTGTTAGAATGTTTATGTAAGTCAGTTTCCTTGACTTTAACTCCAAAGAAACAATCCCCTGGCTGCCACAGTCCTAGTTAAAACTTTCTAAACAGTTTTCCTATGGAAATAGTCATTTTCTCTATCTCCTTTGACTCCTCTGGTAGACTGCATTGTTCCTGAAGGAAGTAAGCATACCTTAATGGGATCTCACACTAGGGCATATCAAGAATAGATTCCTTGAAGTCAATAGAGTTAAACCAAAGGGAAATTGCTGTAAGCATACTTACACTGAAACTGTTTGTGCTGCTGCTGCTGCTGCACTTGGCTGACAGTCTGAAACTTCCCTTGCCCAGGGATGTACAAACTGTTGCAGAGGATGAGTCTAAGGATCCATCTAGAATCCTTTCTTTCTTAAACAACCAGCATCAGGTGACTCAGAATAAGTAATAAAACAGGGCAAGAAAGTAGTGACTGGGGGAAGGGAAAAGACAGACACAGATATTCTGATTCTCCTGCACCAGAAGTGCTGCCTGTGTATTTAATAATGTTCCATGGATTTTTTTTTCCTCAGTTAGTTTATCCACTTGCCTTTTAAACCTCTGTAAAGTCTTTTGCACGCAGAAAGTCCTGAGGCAGGAAGTCCCACAGCTTCACCACAAATCAGAACCAGGGCAAATGTTTAACCACAAAGTGAAATTTCATCATCTTACCTGTGGAGTGCTGTACCTTGTTCAGTAAGAAATCCAATTAAGTAAAGCCTTACCTCTCTGAAGCAATTGGCTCATATTTCATGAGACTAGAATCTTACTACATTATTTCACTGTTATAAGGAGAAGAGATATAGTGACACCCACACTAAAAAGATTTTATACAATTAATTTTCACTTTTGTAGAATTTAGATATCTAACGTTTACAGATTCACAAGATATACACTAGGTACTTCTCATCTTCCTAATTTCTGCTCCTATGCAAGCAAATGAGCACCAGTGTCTGATCTGTGCTGAAACATTTTCATTTCTTCCACCTGTTTCAGATTTGTTAGTTCGACATGCTCTCACCTAAATCCCTGAGGACCTTGATCCGGTAAGCATCTTTATCCCAAGGTCAGCACAATGCACAGCATTTAGATTATTTCTGAATCAAACTAAACTGTCAGCAAAGGAGATGATCTAGTTCTTCATGCTTTATATGTAATAGTTAGACTCACTGCCAGGAAGTGGGAAAATTGCCTTAGAATGTCTTTTGCCATTCCCCACTCCTCCCACAGGCACACCAAAAAGTACGGGCAGGAGAGTACAGGAGTGTATTCCAGCAAAAAGGGCAGTCTCCTACCAAAGAGAAATCCTGAATTTCTGTCTCTCTGGGCTCCTTCAAGCACTTCTCCCTTCCACTGTAATACTGTGCATCATTTCTCTACAGTGGATGCCTTTTGGGATACCACATGGTAAAGGAAGAGAGCTGAAGTAAACTTAACTGAATTGTCATCTCTGATGCTGGAGCTGGGCACCTAACCTAAAGACATGGCAAAACACAAGTCCCCTCGTGGATCTGGACCTAAGGACTAGAATAGGCATAGAACCACAAATGGTCATCCTTCAGAAAGACAACTCCATTTATAAAACTGAGAGGGATAAAATGAGTCAGCGTACGAATGGTCAGGAAGGCAAAGGAAAGTCTATTCACTTCAGGTAGGAGGCTGCTTCATTTTTCAGAAAAGGAAGAGCTTTAGGGGTTTATGCTTTCACAGTGAATTCTGGCACTTGAAAGTCAATGAAAGCTTTCTAGCTTTACTGGAATGACATCTTCCAGGAGGATACCCAAGATGAAAAAAGAGCTTGCATCAGTTAATACTGACTCAGTGGGTATTTACTTACACTGGCTAACACAGAGCTGCACACTGCCAATTTCCCAGGCATACTGAAAAGTCACATCATTCACCAAGTATCACTGTCACTATGAAGCACATTGGAATGCCTCCACCTGAGAACCTGAGCCAGCTTTGACTCAACACTAAGAAGACATCCAGGTTTTTCGACACCACTGCATAGCCTTTTCCATGTGCAAGAGAATATTCATTGCCTTGGGGCTTTAGCTTACTGTGATTATTTTCTACGATGACAATATTCAGGTAGAAGAGTTTCATAAATTCTTTCTGAAATCACAATTATAGCTTTGCATCCGCACTGTGATTTGCAATGCTGAACTTCAGTATCTCCAGTTTCACTACTACTCTTCATGCACCATTTGGTGTATGGATGTCAAAATGCATATCCAGTGTAAGGATGGCTATGCTGTCTTTTGATAGGGCAGGAGGAGTGGAAGCCCAGGGAAGTTTAGAGACCTTATAATGGCAGGTGAACTCACAAAATCTGTAGTAATTTTTTTAAATATACTTCAAAGAAGCCCATTATTTTTTTCTAAAATGACTTTTGATTTCAAATGTAGCCTTCAAATCCTGAATAACTCCAGGTACTTCCTGCCAAGTAATGTTTTATGATCATCTCCTATAGAAAGTAAAGTTTTTCTCTCAAGCTTCATAGAGACAAAATTCAAATTGCTATCTTTTAAGTGAAGCAGCACAACTGAGTGTTTAAAGTGCTAGTAAGTCTGTGGATAAGTGGTGAGAGAAGAGAAAGGGATAATGTTTTTCCCTATCATCTCATCTCTTTCTGTGATAATAATCTTTTGTGTAACTTGTGAAGACAGAGCAGGTGTCTTCAAACAGCAGGGCAATTTTCAGCAGTATCCCTTTAAATGACTGTTCAAGTATCTCATATGTGGCCTTGTCTTGTTCAGACAATTCTTGGAGGATACAGAATCTTAAAATCCTGTGCAGTCCTGCTTTGGCACTTGCTCTCGGTGCTCTTACTTGCTGAGGCTTTAGTCAGCATAGCTCTGAGTGGGAGAAGCCTTTGTAACAGGAGCTGTGACATCTCAGCCATGCTAGCTAGGCAGCAGCCACCACCCCCTTGCATTCCGAGGGTTTTCATCGCAGACAGAAGTGGGAGGAACCCTAAATATCAGCAAGGGGGGCCAGTAGATTATTGCTTTTAGACTGTACTGCATATGTCAGTTCAATCTATCCTCAGGGAGTGAAGACTCCAAAACATTTTTTGGATATCACTACTCACAAAACACACTTCTCATCCAAACCAGTTAAGGAAGTGAAAGTACAACTGTGGCCCTTGAGACATTAATTTTCTACAGTATCGGTGTATTTGTTCAAGAATCTTTCCTGTAGGAAATCAGAACACCATACTATTTTCTTTATATGAAATGCTTTTGAAGACCTAAACCTGTCAAGTAGACAGAAAGGGTAGAATTCATTAGCCTAACTTCAGAGCTCCACTACAGACAGGTACAGCTGCGCATGTCACATCCACATCCCACCTATGGGAAAGATGAAAGCAAGCACTTCTCAGATAAATTACATCATAAACTCTGAAACATATCTCAAATAGGTCAGAAGAATTGTTCTCTAAACAATTTGGAGAAATGAGCACTCCTAGAGAACATTAACCTAGATACAAGTCTCTATCCCTCATCTATAAATCTTTGGAGGTAAATCTCCTCAAATGATCAGGTGCAGTATTTTCAGTATACACATAATTCTTTAAACTGTAGCTGTTCTTGCCAAGCTTCTTCTGAACTATTAGTGATTTAAAAAATGAGGTGAAATTAGAAACATACCAATACCTGCAGTAAGCAAGACCTATTCTAGCATTATTACAGAGTAAGAAGTGCAGGGGTGGCCACCAAGACCACAGGTCTAGGACTACAGGGACCTGACTTGGCATATCAGGTCTAACACAGGCATCTCATAAGTAGAGGCAAATCACTTGGCCAGTCTGAGGATTTTGGGGGATTGTTCGGGTTTTGGTTTGGTTTGTTGTTTGTTTAGGGCCTTTTGCTATCCATTCATTGGGTCCAGCATACTTTGGCTTAATTAGGTGGTTACTCATAATTCTTGGTACTAAGTTTCTAGACAACCAATTCAAAATAAGGAGGTTAAAGGTACTTCCAAAGCTGAATCTGTCTTTCACTGACTTATTAATAGTCACTTTAATACAATGGTGTTATTTTTTAAGTGTTTCTGTCTTTAATTTTGCTGAGAAAGACTCTCATAAAGGAAGGGAATTAACAGCCAGTGTCTCAGCACTCTCAGTCAGTCTGATGTTCTTGCCCATCCTTTTGTAGGTGCATTAACCAAAGAATGATTCTATTCATGCATAAGGGAGAGGATCTTCCTACATACTCAGGAACCTATTAAACTGGTTGTGTACTAAGCATGATCAAATCCACACACTCACAAAACAGAAAGAAATATTCCACCAATAAACCTCTACTAAAATTGTAACAGTCATATTCTAAAAAAACTCAGTTGGCAACAGTTTGGTGATTGTAAAGTGCTTTGTGATTTTTATACAGAAGCACCACAGAACAGCAATAAAGGGAAAACAGTTTAGAGATGGGCAGGGGAAAGTACAAATCTATACAGTTCCACAAACAGGGAATGCTAATGTTTATAACACCAACAGATTCCCCCAGCCCTCCCTAGGAAGCACTGGGAGAAGCAGGACACTTACCTTCTCTCTTTTGACAGCTCAGTTTTGAGTGGATGGTGGAAAAATGCAATTCAGAATTCAAAGTCAATGACTTTATAACAGAAAACAAATCAGCAGAGAGAACAGTGCAGAAAGCAATAGGCAACAGCACTGCTCAGTGCTACCCAGGCAATCTGTCCACATCCTGCCCCCTGAGCCAGTCCAGACACTCACTGGATGAGCTGGGCAAGTCTGTTTCCACCCATTGTCTGCTGTAAAGAGAAAGGGACTAAGACATACAAGGCTGACATGTAAATTCATGAACCATTCTGAGTTTGAATTCGTGTTGCTTAGACACAGGATCTTGATTTAGGGCTGGATCTGCTGCTATTGTTCTGCCTAGCAAGACGGAGCAGGTCATTCAATTTTCATGTACTTCCCTTCTGTAAAATCGGGTAACAATAATGATGTCCATACTTTTCAGGTCTTCTAGTAATTAGTGCTATTCAGGAGTTCAAGTAAGGCTGAGGGAGAAGAGCAAACCTGCACACCAGACAATGACTGAAGACGTTCGGGAGGGTAATGCACGTGTGCCTGCTCCTGCGTTTGGATCTCACAACAGTTTGGGACACTGGTAGAAATGCGGGAGGCGGTGAAAAGCTTGGCTGGGTTTCCCCGTGCATTGTTTCTAGGCAAGTCATGATGGAGAAACTGAAGTACAAGCCTTCAGAAACGCTTTCAGGATTGCTCTCATTTAGCTTGTACCGACCTGTTTTTGTAATACAAGCCATTCTTCGGATTTTTTTGTATTAGCCAGCCTAACTAATTCTAGCAAGGAGCCGGAGGGGCTGTTTATATAAGGCGATGTTACCCTTGAAGTCCCCAGGTGCACGTTACTCTGCACTTTCTGTAAGCACTCGGAGCTGACTGTCCTAAACTCCGCCCGGCTGTTTTTCGTTTCCCACGCACGATCGAACGCTCCGTGCCAGCAGAGTGCCGCGCTGTCCTTTGGGCCAGTACACCCACTGCCCGCGGCTCCTGGAGCCGGGCC
>NW_008651847.1:0-9469 GCF_000695815.1 Acanthisitta chloris
AACCCTGTTGATTCTATGATCCTGTGAATTTCAAGACAAAAATAAAAGTGAAATTGCAGAGGTGACAATACTGTGTATGTGTGTGCTCTGATTTTTTCCTGGTCTCGAACATACGTAAGGCATTGCAGCACTGCAGTGTTTTTCTGTGTTCTAGTTCTGAAATGGTTGTGGATGGCTTTGATGATAGGTCAGTACAGTGCTGAAGACCATGGTCTGGGACAGCAGTAAAAATGTGGCATTTTAGTGTTCATCTTCTATATAAATTGCATTAAGTGTTTTCCTATTTTAACTTTCAGTCTTTCTTTTCAGCCCTTACTTTGGGGAAGAGTTTTACTTTGAGATTCCAAGAGCATTCCAGTGGTTGTCCTTCTACATCTATGATAAAAGTGTTTTGCAGAAAGATCTCCGTATAGGTAAGTGGCTGTAAGGTGCTCTCTGCATCTTGCATAACACTTGGTTATTTTCAGTAGCATTATCTATAGTATTAGGGATACATTTACTGGGGATGCATTTTTCAAAACATTTTTATAATGCACTGGAAGTAAATGTTCCTTTAAAGTTTGAAGAGCAGGGTTTTGTTTTATTGCTCTATTCTATTATACTGAAATACGGGTTTTTTTAGGCTGATAGGATATTTTATAGTTTTATTATGGTCTCAGTACGTTTGTTGTTTAAATTCTACCTGTTTCTTCTCCGCTTCTGCTTCATTTGAATATTTGAAGAATTGTCACTACTTGTAGGTCTTTAAAGAATGAATTGTGGAATAATTCCACAGCAGTTACAATTGTGGAATAATTCTTAAAACTATTAATAGATGAATTTTTCCCCTGTCAGTACAACCTGTAGCTTGGTGACCTACACAGCATTTTGCAGCAATTTACGTAGCATAGGTGAAAAATCATGGGAGGTGGGTTCCTTCCCTCCCCCCAGTGTAATGGCTTTATTGCAGTTGCTGTTTGGATATAGTTGCTATAAAGTTCTAGCAGGCTGCCATGGAAGAAGTCTTCACATTACTTGAATTGAGGAAGGAAATAATTTGCACCAGGATGTCAGATAATTTGGTATAATAGCAGCTTTTCAAATACTAATC
The DNA here is from genome assembly GCF_000695815.1 of Acanthisitta chloris. NCBI lineage: Eukaryota > Metazoa > Chordata > Aves > Passeriformes > Acanthisittidae > Acanthisitta > Acanthisitta chloris. The sequence goes on from NW_008651847.1 coordinate 1,091, forward strand.
AGAAGACTAAAAGGCATCTACTTTAGTTTCCTGTTTAAACATTCTTCAAAACCATTTCTGTTCTCTCAAACCTATTATGTTACTTCCAGCCTCAAGTGTGTTCTTTATTTTGCCTTATCTTATTTGTGATATCCAAGATCACACATCGTAATTAACATCATCAGGCTTTATATAAACTATTTTTCTGCTTTACTTATCCCTTGCATTCCTTGTTTCCAGAAGTTTTTCATATAGCATAATAAAGTTAAAAAAAAACCTAAAAGTGAGTTTAGGAAAAATCAAACTTCAAACCTATTTAAATATTTGTTCCATTCAGACAACAGTTATATTTATGCTTATCTCTCCCTGCCACTCTCCCTCAGGAAAGGTGTCCATCAAAAAAGAAGATTTATGCAACTACACAGGAAAAGAGAACTGGTTTATGCTTCAACCTGTTGATTCTAATTCAGAGGTTCAGGTAACTATTAAATTGCACATTTGTGTTTTGAAAGTTAAATATAGGTAAGGGCATGTGGTGGTGCAAGTTTAGATTGAGCTGCAGGAGATAGGACTTAGCATCTGTGTAATTCTCGTGAGTCGTTTGTGTCTTTCAGTTTGGTTAGAGAATAATGCATATTCTGCTCTTCTAAACTGGCTGCATTGTGCCTCCTGGTGCTTACTGGCAGAAGACTTGTAGCAACTGTTTGGGGAAAGTCTGAACAGTATTTTGATGTCTAAAATGTTAGCAAGAGGAGCTGTGTGCTTGAGACAAGTGAATGATTTAGGAAACTCCTGAATAATTTTTTCAGTTGTTTTTGGTGTGAACTGAAACAATGACTGATTATGTGATGTGAAATGATTAGTCTCCTAAACTTGAAGGTACTTCTGCTATGCTCATTTATCCTACCTTGAAATACTTTGTGTATTCAGTATTGAGTAACTTGCCCTTCAGAGTTATATTTTGGCCTGTGGTTCAAGTTCTTCAGACAGGATTGTTCTAGTAATAGGTAAAAATGAGATGGCTGTACAAGTTGTAGCAATTCTCTTTCTGGTTTCAAGAGTAAAATAGTATTCTTGAGAATATCTTAGCTGTGTTGCCGTGATAAGCCATTAGATTTTAACAGTTTTTCCAGATTTGCCCAAGGGCAAAATTCTTAGGCTTGGCAGTGTTTGTATTTTTCTAGTAACCTGAAAGTCCCTCTGGGTAGGGAGAATCCTGTCTGCTTTTAGATGAGGTGAATGTGCACAGAAATCTCATATTATTTTCCAGGTTTAATCAGCGATGAGCTCAAAGTTTAGCCTGCAGGTGATTGGTATATAGGAGGGCCTGTGATTGCTTTACATGAAGACAAATTTTCAGAATGCCTGAACACCACTTTCTGTGATCTGTTGAAAATGAATCCTCGTTCAGTTAGGATAGAATGGAATAGAATAGTTATTTTGAAGGGCCCTACAGGTCATCTAGTTCAACTGCAAGTTGTCTCATTCTTCTTTCAGTTCTTTCAGCTAACCACTCTGAATATTCTAGAAAGTATTATCCAGATATAAACTAAAAGGCAGTTTCTGCTTTGACTTAAATATTGTCATGCTTGATATGTTTTTTTTTCTGCCATAAAAATGTATTGAATAAAGTATTACTTTTTGTCATAGTAGTTCATGACTTAAGTATGTGAAAATTCAATTACAATATTGCATTAATAGAATTTAGTGATTTCTTACATACTGGAAATAGAAAGTTTTTAACTTTCAATGGCTTTGTAGCTCCCAGCAGAGTGTGAGCTCTTGCTGGGACCTGTCTAAAGTGCTGTTGTGCATGACACTTTCATTAAAAGGTGACCTTTTATGCTAAGGTGTATGTTCCTCATGTTGATGTTTCCTTGAGTTAGGGCTTCTAAAAGGTGACCTTTTATGCTAAGATGTATGTTCCTTATGTTGATGTTTCCTTGAGTTAGGGCTTTTGGGTAAGTTTCTCCTCATTTCTGGTTTATTTCTTCATAAAATTTGTAAGAGCAGAGCTGAGACGAGTTCCTATCTGCCACATTTGGCTGCAGTCTTATTGGTTTCAGTTTTTCTGAAGTGGAGATGATGAAAAGTTCAGCAGAGTAAAAGCACTGTGTGCTTGAGTTAACAGAAGTTTTTAGTGGAAGAAGGATGATGAGTTTTTCCTTTCAGGTGTGCATTGGAGGAGAGTGACCTCTCCCCAGCCATAGAAAGGGCATTTAATCACGTTGATTTTTTAGAAAGCATCTCCTCTGTGTTTTGATCTTAGCTGGTTTTTTGTTTTGGTGCTGGTTGCAGTGTTATGAATTGATATTCATCTTTTCTTAAAATTTCTTCCTCTATCCACTAGTTCTTGAAAAGTATATATGAATGTGGGACTACTAACTAAATAGATCAGCATTTAACTGTTGGGCAGAATAGGCCATATTGAACTGCCACCATCATGAACTTGTTGATATATATTATTTTTTTAAATTCTTCATTTTCTGAAGTGTAGATAGCATCAGGATTCTAGTAAAATTGTTAGGATTGCTTGCCCCCTTCACCTGTCTGGTTTGAAATGGGGTCATATGGTTAAACACACCCTTTATCTTCCTTATTCGTAGCAAGAAACTTGTAGCAAGGTTTTGGAAGGTAACTTTAACATTTGCTGTTCTTTTTGCTAAAATTGATAAGATTCATAATTACTGAAGTACTGAACTCCATCTTGCTCTAGTCAGTATCTGGGAATCAATTGCTCATCTCTTTGGAAAGTTGCAGTGGTACCTACCTGCCTTTGAACAACCCCGAGATCTACAGATGAAAAGTGCATTGACATCAAGTGCAGTTTGTTTATTTATGAGAATGGTTGATTTCTCTTAGGGTTTTGTCTGAAAGTTATCTGCACAGCCATGCTGAAAACCCAGTTGCATGTTATGTGAGAAGTTCTGATACAGATCTGTGGATCAGCCACTTCAGAAAACCATCGTGCTGATCTCAACAAGCAACAACAAAAATGTACCCAAAACTCTTCGTGGATGTCAGGGAAATACGTACTTAGAGCCACGTTACTGTAGTCATCGTGGTACTGAGTTTGAAACAAATTTTCAGGTATTTCTCAGGGGCAGTAATGTGCTGTTTTACTCCTACTGCTCAGGGTAGAGCACGTTTTGTGGGGTTTTTGTTTTGGAGTTTTTTCTAAAGCAAAAGAAGATGTTTAGGTCATTGACAGGATCTGCTTTCTGAAACTAGTTAAACAGCTCTTGCAGTAAATGCTACTAATGTTGTATTTTCATTTGTCATTCAGAAACTTTGCCTTGTAAGGCTGTTGGCATGCTTCTCAGTATCCTGTTTTTGTCCTGGAAATCTATTTTTGTAGTGGAGTTTCTCTGCTTGACAAATGCTTTCTTAATGTACCTGTGTTCCAATCCATGTAGTAACAGTTTGCAAAACACTTGGCAGGCATCCCAAAGCAGTTAGGTTTAGAACTGCCTTGTAAAGGAAGCTTCATTTCTCCTCCCATGTGACGTGCAGAGAGGGAAACGCAGCCCTTGCCCCAGGGGCTTTACGATAAAAACATTTCAGTTTTGTGTCAAAATGTAACTGCTGTAGAAATGTGTGCAAGGTCAGCTAAGGGTTTTACTTCCGTTTCAGTGTTGTACAGCAAAGCTGTAGTTGAGATTATAATTTGCCTCTTGTGCCACACTGGAAAAATCACCTTCCAGATTCCTTCCCTGAGAATTCTGGCTGTGGGCAGACCAGTATCAGCTGATGTTCCATTTCGCAAATAGACAAATTCCAAGAACAGTGTTTAGAGGAAAGACTCTGTCAGTGTCTGCTTATCGTAGAGGTGAGAGCCAGCACACACAGCCAGGCTCCACAGGGAGTAGCTGGCATTGTTCATGCAGTAGCTGTTTGGAGCAAGGTTAAGGTACCAAATTTTGCTCATCCCAAGAAAGTTTCATATCATGGTTTGAAGTTTTTGGAGTCTTCTATTGAGAGGGTACAGTAGATTTGCCCTTGCTGACTTCTGAAGTTAATCCATGCTGTGCTATCAGTTATGGATTCCTGCCATATCAGAGAAGGAAAAGGAGGAAGCAGTTTAGCAATTATTGCCACCTTCCTTCAGTTGTGTTTACTCTTCCATGAGTACATCAGCAGACTTCATGAGATAGTTGAAACTGTTGAAGGATGCATAATAGATGTATAAATGATCTCCAGTCAGGTGTGATGGACAGGATTTCACAGCTGGATGTTAAATGCTGCTGGTTACAGTGTCTGCATACTGTACTACTTTTCTTAATATACCGAGCTGCCTTCAGAGTCCAGGGTCAATTTAGAGCTTTCTACTGAAATGCTCATAAATTCACCGTTTGTGAAAGAGTTCATCCCATGCTTAGGACAAAATGGCTGAGACACTCTGGCTCTTGGTACTTCCTCATGCTGGAAGAAATACTCTTGTGTGTGGAGGCTTGACCAGTTTTTGTGCTGTCTGCAGTTGGAGATAATGCTTCTCTATATCACTGTCTCAAAGTTCAAGTGCATCTCATACTCGCAGGGTATGTGCTTAAGATGAGGTATTTTCTTGAAGTGGTTATATTGGAATTAACCTTAAATAGCTTCTAACTGTAAAATATATTACTGTTCTAATTCCTGCTTTTAAAAGAAAGGCTTTTAAAGCTATTTTTGTTTCTCTCTTGTTTTTTTCAGGGAAAAGTTCACCTTGAATTAAAACTGAATGAACTGATAACAGATAATGGATCTGTGTGCCAGCAACTAGTAGTACAGTAAGAAAATACATTCATCCATTAATATTTGGTTGTCAGATGGTTATGTGATTTGTCTCTCCTGATAGTGGATGTCTGCATGTCCTGGCATTTTTCTTTTTCTGCCTTATGAGGGAATGGATATATGCTTAGGGAACTGCTGCAGAAGTTTTTCCCAACTGATCATCTCTGTTGCTGCCAAACCACTCACTTTTATTAGGACTATTAGGATTACTGTCTTGTGATTTCAATTGGATTGGGTATGTTGAGAAAGCTAGGAATGTCCAGTCCAGTTGACAGCCTGAACTTGAGGAGCTGCTGTTACTGACAGAATTGAGCAGCTGCTGGTGGTGTTGGGACCAGCATGGAACTTTTTCAATAGCGTGAAAATTTTTCAGTAAGAATATTTTGTTTTGGTATGTGAAAATCAACTTATAGTTCTGTTTCAGAATTATTTTCTTGTGGTTAGCCATGATAAGGAATGTTTATAGAAAAACAAAGTACAGGAGTTGTGGTTCTGAAGCATCATGTTTGCCCCATTTCAGTAAAACTTGGCAGCACAAGGAGCTTTCACTACCAAACTTAATTTTGACTCCAGAGTGTAAAGATGCTACAGTGTGTCCAAGAGCATCACAGAAGCAGTAAAGTTTTGGTATATGTTATATCTAAAAGACAAATTTTACCAGTGTTAAAGCACAAGCACATGGAGTGACACATACTGAAGGAGTAACCAGCCTGTTCTCTTGTATTGTTGCTCTTAGAGCTGTGTTTGGTAATGATGTCCTGGTTTGGGGAGTCTGAATATACAGGTTGCAGCCGTTAGTCACAGAAGGGTAAAATTCTACATGTACTGGACATTCTGTTTCTTTTTATTCATTATTAAGCAATACATGTAAGGACAGAAGTTGATATGAAGCCAATGCAAATACAGCTATACAGAAATGTTTCCACACTCATAAAAAATTGTCTGATAAGGGCATATTGGAAGATACAGGCCTCTCTAGAAACTAATCTTATCCTTTATTTCTGCAAGTCTGACAGCCTTCTGTGTTACTTTCCTCTGGGAGAATGTTTGCTTTTATTGAAGAAACCAGTGACTTGGGGAGGTCAGGGAGACTGACAGCATTCTGTTGTCTCTTCTTTATGTGAGTGAGGTTCAGGAGAGCAAGGCAGTCTTACTGTGTTTTTTTTATTTTTAGTGGTTCAGAATAAGATGCTTTTCTGCACTTGTCTCCTCACAGGTTGTGGAATAGGCCATGTGAAGAAAAGGGTACAGACAACTGGGTTATAAGGACTAAGCGAAAATAAAAACTCAAAATGTAGCAAGATTCTTTAATTTTGCTTTCCAACGTTGTTCATTAACTTAGATTTGAGTAAGGTGTGTTTTTTGAAATCTTCTCTGAGAATTTAGATGAAAGAGTGGGTGGTATTGCGAAACTGAGGTGAGGAAATGGTGTGTGGTCTTCTGTTTGTCTCAGCAATTTCATGTTCAGATCAGTTTCAGTGAGCTGGGGGAGACCACTGCCCTGCCAATTTTGCTAATGTCATTTTCATTATGAAGTTAAGATTATGTTCTTTGTGTCTTAGTCAACCACCTAACCAAGATGAATAGTTTAATTGGAGGAAGACCCAGCAAAGTAGTCTCTTTGCTGTTCTCTGTCTTGGTATGAAAAGGGAAGCTAGTTCTGTGATAAAACTAAGCCAGTGAAACTGGCAATGCTTTAGCATTTTAGGCTGATAATTCAGATGAGTTGAAAACTTGCTGTATATCATGGGAGCTGTATAACTTAAAGATAAATCTGAATGTGGCTGCTTGTGTAGTGGGTAGCAGATTGGTTCATCAGCAGTGCTGCTGCTCTTGTTATTGTATCCCATTTGCAGCACAAGGCAGAATTAGAGCAGCTTTTTACCCGTGGACTATTCACTACCAAAACCTGGCAGGAGCTTTGTGGCTCTGTGTTTTATTCCCAACTTAACTTGCTGATAGATGTTCTTTTTTTAATTCATTTTTTGTATGTTAGGCACTTTAAGTTGAAGTATGTTTTTGAATTTTTTAAAAACATGCTAGGATTTTTCATCCAGTGAAGAGAAGTTGCTTTATAAAGTTGCTGTTGCAAATTGCAGTTTTGAGTAGGAAGTGGGTTACTCACTCTGCCCTCTCTTAGGCTCTCTTTATGATGAAGATAATTGATCAAAAGGAAGTCAGGGTTCTCTTTTGGTTGCTGTGCTCACCCACTCCCTGATATGTGGGAGAGGATTGTGCGTTAAACACTGCAGTATTGCATCAGTGCTTTTGTCTTCATCTGAGATTATGAAATGCTCTGAAGTTCCTTAAACTAAAAATGTTTAGTAGTATTTTACCACACATGCTGATAGCCTTGAAATAATTGGCTGCTTTAGTAGTACATTGTACATAAATATGTGTTGGATGTACGTGTGAGAGTATGAGAAGTAAGAAATTTCTCACTGGATCCAGTAGTATAGAAATGGATGTGAGGGCATTTTTGTGACGCATTTGATCTTAAAGCGTGAGAAATTTACAGAAAATACATGTGGGATTATTAAATAAAAATTACTTAATTAGTAAGTGATGCATTTATTGTTTTATTTTTGTTAGTTGCCAAGACATTGAGTTAGTATCTCCTTTAAAAAAAAGATAAGAAGTAGCAGAGCTGTAAAAGAGTAAAATAAGACAAGAAATGGGGACATCTGCATATTTCTGTTTCTGACTCTTCTTTATCTGTCCTAAGCTGAAAAAGTATTAGCCAAAGGAAAAAGAAAACTGGAAAAATTAGATCTTAAAATTCTGGCTATGGTACTTGCCTTTCAGGGGTGGTTTTACTTCATGTCCAAATTATGATGATGGTTGATTTCAAAACTCAAGGTAATTCCAGCCACTTTTTTTGACAGACAAACATGAAGTTAATATTCCTCTGTCAAAGAACTGTCTTAGGGATCACTTAGAGTGGGTTAAACCCTGATTTTACACATTTTTTGTATTAAATTGCAAGCTTGCTTGTTAAGTTTCCTGCAGATACACTAATAGCCTGTTTGTGAATTAAAATTTTGTTTTGTCTCTGATTTGAATTGTTTCCTTTTCTAATGTGTGAATGAGAAGGGAAAAAGATTACCTGCTGACTCAGTGTGGGCTGTTTTTTTCAAAACCACAATGGTGTGTGTAGTAGCACATTTCAGAAGTATGTACTTGTACCTGTTCTTTCTGGGAGTCTGTAAAAGCAAGTTTGCATGACCATTATTTGCATATTTGCTGCTGCTGATGTAGATGATACTTGAATGGTTTCTTGCCAAATTAGGCAATTGGATGGTAGCACTTGTCTTCTCTGTGTTTAGCAGCACTTCAGCTCTGAATGGTTTTTGTGCTTTTACAGTGTGAATATTTGAAAGCCCAGAAATAGCTTGTTACCACTAGATTTTGACTTCTTTGCATGTACTTTTCTAAATAAATTATACACCATGCTATCCTAAATTGACCCGTCAGTTTGTTACTGCCCAGTTTATACTTCATCTGCTCACCTGAAGTTGTTCTAGGGAACATAATTTCTATCAAGTGTACAAATCCTAATGACTGCAGCTAGTGAGTTTCTGCCCTTGGTTGATCTATAACATGACATATTTACTGGAGGCTGTTTATTTA
>NW_008651848.1:0-366 GCF_000695815.1 Acanthisitta chloris
TGCTCGCCGCCCGGGCTGCCCCGGGCGCTAATTAGCATGACTAGTTTGATGGATTTAGTCAACAGCATTCAGCAAACAGGGGAGGGGGAAACAAGGGTATACGATTTCCCAAATCTCCAGACTTTTCAGCCCCAGTGCCCCTAATGGTTTGTTACGCGGGCTCGGACCGGTGTTGCTTCCAATTAATTGATCGAGGGGATTTATTTTAGTGTTTTGGCTGGGTGCCAGAGACAGCGGCTTTGTCCTAGCGTTTTAAGCACCACCCCTCCTTACAAGTTTGAAATGTGAGCTGCCTGGGTGGTTTTTTTTTTTTTTTTTTCCTCTCTCTTTCTCTCTCTTCCTTCTGGCAAAGTGGCTGGGGGTGGG
>NW_008651848.1:395-7250 GCF_000695815.1 Acanthisitta chloris
ACGAGTAGGAGAGGAGGAGGGAGAGGTGTAATGGGAAAGCGAGAGATGGATCACTAGAGACAGAAAAGAAAACCATCAATATCAGTAACATGCAGCCGAGGTGAGATTTTTCTGAGTGTTTGATTTCCTTAAAACCCTTTCCGAAGATTTAAAGCAGCCTTCTGCCATGCTGTATGCTGAAGACGTACTCCTAAGCAATGTCATAGGGATGCTTACATGTCTATTGCCATTTTAGGTCTGTTCGCGTACGTGTGAAGTTTTAAAGCTTAACCTGATTCTCTTTATTGTCTCTAGAGGGTTGTAGCTTGAGCACAAATAGCCTGTTGGCAAGTACGGCATGAGCCCATTAGCATGACTCCATCTGTGATTGGTTTTGCCTGGAAACCGGGAGACAAGCAATGAATAATTGATGTGTGTTGTGCAGTAGCTGGACAGGCAAAGAGGAGAGAGAGAGGGAGAAACAGAGCAGGGTGCCCTCAGAGGGGGAGAGCGAACAAGCTTGAAAATAGCTACTGGCTGCCTTGTGCTGAGATGAAGGCAACCCCGGCTGTCTTTGTTCTGCACTGGCTGGTTTCTGCCTAGAAGTGTTTGCAGACATATGTGGCCTCTCTGCAGCGGGAGAGGCAGCGCGCAGAGGAGGGGCGCCGAGGAAGCCCAGGCGTGTGAATGGGCTGTAACTCGGGGGTAAGTTGGGCTCGGGGGAAGGGGCCGTACATGTGTAGGTGGGACGTGTGTTGGTGTGCGTTCGCCTGGGGCTGCCCGGGAGGGACTCAGCCTGTGTCCCTGTGTGTGTGTGTGTGTGTGCGCTCGCCGTGCGGGTGCATTGTGGGTACGGCTCCGCCGGTGCTGTCAGCCTGGGCTGCGCCCTGCGCGCTCTGCTGCCCCGGGCACCGCGGCGGCTGCTCCAGGGCTCTGACACGGGCTCGTTTTAGGGGCTGAATAGCGAAAATTTGAGCAGAATCTTGCTTGCTGTGTCTGCAATCATAAAGCAATTATCAGTGGCGTTTCCTGCAACTTTAGTCTGTCTGGCACTGTCAGAACGTGACAAGCTGTTCTGCAAACAGCAATGACAATACTGCAGCCACCATTTCATCTTTGCTGTCTTTATAAAGACCTTGCCTTGCAGAACTCACATCTGTGGCAAGTGTTTCAAAGAAGGTCCCAAAGAAGGGTTGGTATCAATGGCAGTCTCGGGTATTCCAGTTGACAAGTTTTTTGCCCCTTGTGTTGAGTAGTAACAAGTGCCTTGTTTATCTCTTTGCCTGTGCAAAAACTAAAAAAAAAATATATGTATAATTTGCATGTGATCTATGGAGTTTTCAGAAAGTTTCTAACTAGTGGTGCCAGGCTGGAATCTGGGACATTGGTTTACTGTTTAGTTTAGCTACTTGGGTTAGTGCAAATAATATCTTAAAACCAAATAAAAGGGCATATATTAATGAACAGCATAAACAAAATGCAAGGAATCTATGTGACTTCAGTGTTGGTAATTCAGACATTGACAGCGTGGTTTGCTGGGGGAAGAGACTTGCTGTTGTGGCTAACAGCTCCTCAATCAGTAAAAGTGCTGTGTAAGGTGAAATAGACTTTGCCTTATGTAGTGTCAGTGATTCTGGGTCCACTGAAGGTGCTGTCAAAACAAGTGTTGGTTTCAGTCGTATCAACTGCTTGCCCTGAGTTCAGGTGACCCTATTATAAGATCCAGCTCAAAATCCTTTAGTAGCTATCAACTTTTGATGAAATAAATGCTCTCTGTAGACATCTCGTGGGATGAACTGGTCAATTTGAACCCACATTTGTTACAACTTATCTTGGCTCATAAAACTACAGAAGATGGTTTGTTCTGCAAATCCATGGATTTTGGAAAGAAAAGTTACTGTGGAGACAGGTTCTTTCAAGAACCCATGTCTCAGGTTAAGCTAACCAGGTCGTTAGGCTGGGGTGACCTAAGAGAAGCAATTAACATGGCTGAAACACTGCATGAAAATGGAAGTATATAAAATTAAGATCCAGCTAAAATTGCTCTATGTTGCCTAATATTTCCTTAATTTTACTTCAAATTAAAAGTTTATTACAGTTGTATTGGTAAAAAAAGTAATTATCAGCATCTAATCATGCATAAAAGAAGCAGCTCCTCTCAGCAGAGCAAAAGCATGTTTCCTCCGTGCTGTCAGCAATCTGCTTAGCAAGATTTTGTTCCTCTTTTTGCTTAGCACTTAAATCGAAATGGCAGCTAAAGCACAGTAGAACTTATGAACAAAAGTTTGGGTTTATGTGAATTTACTTCAGAAGAATTGTCAGTAATGCTTCAGTTTGAGTTTTAAGTGAACAGAAGAGTGATACCGAAGGCTCAGTTTTGAATTTAGGATTAAAGTTTGATTTTAAAAAATACTTTACATTAATTTCATACCCACCCACCCCACTTTTACCCATTTCTGGAGGAGCCGTCAGAAAGTTCCTTGGGAAATATGTCTGTAAATGCAGTGAAATTTCACTAATAAAGTCATCATGTGAATGTGCAAGGTACAGTTTGATGTTAGCAGTTGAAAATCCTGATCATAAGAGAGGTTTGAAACTTAGTCATAAGCCTTTAATCTTGTGTAGATTGTAGTAGAATGGGCGCAAATGTCAAATCTGTGCGTGTCAATGTCTCTCTGATCTGGGCAGAAATGTTGCTGTGTTCATATTTCAGTGAAACACATGCACTCTATTGCTGTTATTTGTGCTGAAAGTAGCATTTCATCCTGGGGCCCTTATGCTGGATGGATGCTCCAGGAGCACCCAAGAAAGCTTGTCCCCATGTGGGGTATGGGACAGCTGTTACTTATAAAATCAAGAAGAGCATGGAAACCAACAATGAGAGAATAATAGAGGATACTTTGGACTCAATTAGTAAACAATTTGTTGTTGTAGTGACAGGTAACATATTAATTACAGTAAGATAGTTTAGACATAATAGCCTGGCAAAAAAACAGGCCTTCTGTTGCCGTAAGAGTTAGCATAACAATTAGTTTGAGAGTTTCTGAATCCAGTGCCCCAACCTGCCCCCGCCCCACCAGTTACAAGATATGTAACTAAGACAAGAGAATAGTGTTTTTCTATGTCAGAAGGTAAGCTGAGGACACAGAAGTTCCCACGTTATCCTCGGTTGTCACTGGGACTGTGACAATGCAAGACTACTTTCTCGTGACCAATACACCAGTAAAAGGGATTTTGCTGATGAACAGCAATGAAAAATCTTACTAGAGTGCAGCCAACAGGCAGTTGTCTCTCTATTGTAATTTTTTTTCTCACAACAAAAGAATAGACTGTACATTATATTAAAAAATAGCAAAAAAGCTAATCAAGGGAGGAGCTAACCAGGGGAAAACAAATAAACCCAAAACCTTATCACGTGAAACGTTGCTGAAATGATGTTCCAGAGATCTCAGTGAAGATACTCTCTGGTTTTGTTCCTCTCAGTTTGAGAACAGAGACTGCCACAGGAAATAGCTTCCTCTGAGGCTGTTCTGACAGGGGGAACTTATGTTTTCTCTTGGGTGGAACAAAAAGAAGAAGCTGCTCTTACAGACCGCCATGAAACTGCTTGCAAGCAGCTGGACAGCAAGACTTTTGCTCAGGAAAAACAAAACAAAACAAAAAGAAACAAAAAAAAAAAAGGGAAAAGTGGCTTCTTCCCAGCATTGCTCAGCTGTTACTGCCTTGTAGCTCAGAGCTATCCAAGCTAGAGCTGGGTGATCTAACCAGAGTCTCAGAAGCCTGGCTAGGCATGTGGATAGCTGTGCTAGGCTGATACCTTGCAGCATACAGCACACGGTGCAGCACAGACATGTCCTAGGGGTGTTAAACACACTGATGTAAAAAATGGCCCTACTGCTTGTCCTTGAAATTTCCTAGAGTTTGCTGTGGCAGTTTTCCTTGTACTGACTTTCCAGAAGAAACCAAAAAGTTATGTGAAAAAAAACCACTGGAAGTGGCATCTGTTTCACTATAGTGTAATGTTACTGATTGTTTCTTTAGACTAACCAAAACAAACAAATCCATATAAAAATAGCTAAAAGGTAACACACTTGAAAGAATACATTAAGTTAATATGACTTGGCTCTTCTAGGAGCAGGATAGAAACCAGAATTCCACCAGGTATACCTGCTTCTAAAACTCTGTAGCAAAATGATGTTTAGGTATATAAACCAGTTGCTCAAGAAGTAACTAAAAATCAACTTCTCCAATATCAGAACAATTTGAAGTTGCTGAACAAAGCCTTTTAAACCAGCATGTAAAAGGATGAGCGGCCTTCAAATGAAATGGATGTTTCAGGAATTATCAGAGGTGCACCAATGCACAATGAAGCAAAGCAGTAATAGCTTTCAAGGCATGGTGAGGAGTGCAGATCCATTCAGCAGCAGTGAGAAAGCAGCCAGCCAGTCTGGCACATATGTAGGCTCTTTCACTGAGGATTCAGTAAGGAGACAAGAGAAACCCAGAAAGAACAGAGACAGGTTCTTTATTCCTACTTTTAATTGGAAGTTCCCTGAAGAATTTTCTCCTTAAAATCAAGACAAGGTATAAAGTAAAGTAAGTGACATTGGGAGTTACTTCAGCAGTGTGGAAGGCTGTCACTCAGTCTACCTATAATAAATACTATACATTTCTCCAGTTTTTTTTTGGCCTGGATCATTCTCAGATGTCTTGTATTCTCTGGAGTGTGTTACTAATCCTGAGTCTTAGCTTGTTGGGGATCATTCTATTGACAGTAATCCAGTGCAGCAAATGACCTCTTTCAGGGGGGGAAAAAAAAAGTTAATTTTGTTCTCAGTTGTCTTTATTAGTATCCATAAAATGTTCAGATACACAGCTAAGTTCCTTATTCTTGTTGTTTATTAGAACTGAAGTACAGCTTTCACCAGTTTGGTGAATAATCCTTAATGTTTGTTTATAAACTTCTGATCCTCTAACTGAATTTTCCTGTTGGTAGTTGGTGTTCTTTGTACCTCCTCAATGCCCATTACATCTCTTAAATCCCTTAAATTTCAAGAGATAGGCAAGCTGGACTCTTTGTGTTGACATCCTGGAAGCAGACTAAATCCCACAATTGTTGGTTGATATGAGCTCATTAGAATGCTCTTTGAATATATGTTCTAGTACCTGGACAGGTTCATTCTTTCACATGCTTCTCATTAAAACTATTTGTACTGGATTTTCAAAATCATTCTGCTCTAACTTAGTTACAAATGAAGCAAGTAGAGCTTCAGCAGAAGCAGAACTAGGGCAGATGGGAAGAACTGGGATGCTCATAAAAGTCACTTCTTTACTCACTCCTGAGTACCTTTTCTTAGTCAAGGCCAATAAGGTAACAGAGTGTGCTAACAGGAGATTGTTACAGAACTCTATTCAGTTCTCAGTTAGCTCTGGTAACCAGTTTTACTGACCTGGTGTTTGTTTTTGTGGTTTAATATTTTGAACATTTTATTAACAATCTTATTTCTGCATTAGTAAGTAGTAGGAAAAGAAAAAATTCTCTGGTTTTTTTTTTTTTTGCCACTTAGTGCCATTTACTTATCCATATTCTAGGCCAGACTTCAAAGAAGGGTGTTAACAGTACTTTACTTTTACTGTCTTATCTACTGACACTATCCAACTGTTTTAGAAAGTTGAGGGTTTCAAGCATCAGCCTAACAGCATGGCTTTCCGAGGAGCCTGTCATGATTTACTTATTCATACAGATTGCAGTGGCTTATGTAGTCTTGATCCTGCTTGATCTGCCAGCAGTATTTGCTTCTATTGATCACAGGCTGTTATTTGACTGCAGTGAGCAGCTTGTAGGTCTCCTTGGTTCTGTTAACGGGGTCTACTACGGATACTTCTTAACATTCTCATTTTGTTGCTGTCAATAGTTTTAACTCCAAACTTCCCACTCAGACAGATATGCTGCAGAGTTGTGTCATACCCTTTGTGGTTTTTTGGTAAGATGGTAGCACCTTAGAGAACTTTGATGCTGTAACTGGGGTTCTGTCCTGATTTGACTGTTAGCTCTGATTTATAATGTGTGTTTTGCAGTGTGCCTGGCTGTCATGTTAGGTTGTAAGGGTCTAAAAGCTCCTATCCTAGGTGTCATAAAATGGCATGTTTTTTGGAAATAACCACCAGTTCCTCATGTTCCTACACACCTTTGCATGCATATGTATTCCTACCTTTTCTCTAGCAACAGGGCAATTGAGAGGTTAGTCTGGAAGAAACTTAGAAACTATGTCATTGTCTTGCACATAGACGAGTACTGTTAAATTGTCCTGTTCCAGTCAGCTTTCCAAATGACTATGTATGTTTTCTAATGATTGCTCAAGGTGGAAATACTGTTAATTCTTTAATTGGCTAATTTACCTGGAAGGTCCTCAAAGTGACTGACTGAAGTAATTTGTGGCTGTCAAGCAATATGCTTCATTAGGCAAAAGTTGAATTAGAATCGGGTTAAAAACAGAAACATTCATATAAGTTCATATATGTTCTTAGTCCATTAGTAACCAAAGATTTTCATCATTTTACTAAATGACTTTACAGCTTGTGAATATACTTGTAAGCTCTTTGCAAAACAGAAGCGTAGGTGGTCCTTGTGTATTTTGTGTTTCTGGTTTTAGTATGAGACTGACCTTTTAAATGCGCAATTAAGCTTCTGTCTGTTATTGCTTGTAGCACCTTGTATGATTTTCATAGAAAAATGGCCCCACTGGTGGTGTTTGAGCAGACAGAATAGTTAGCTGGGGACTGGCTTTTTGAAGAAATATTTGAGATGGAGAATTATGAGGACCAAGTGATTTTTACTTGTAAGGAACACATTTAATGTACGATGACCCACTCTTT
>NW_008651848.1:7261-14944 GCF_000695815.1 Acanthisitta chloris
GCTGGCTGGCTGGCCTGACATTCAGCAAACTTCCTCTTTGTCTCTGCATCTACAAAAAATATCAGGAGGATTCGTTCTCTCACAGAGAGAGCTTTGGACTTCGAAGAGTTAATTGATCATTAGTATGTAATACCCCGTGATTTTGTAATTTGCAATAAGCAGAACAGAAGATACAGTTTATAATGTCTACTAAGTTAGGAGTAGGTTATAGGAGATCAGAAAAACGAAGTTTTAAAGTCCCATCTTAAGTGTTGACTTTAAATGGCTCACTTGAAGCACTCATGAATCATATTGCAAAGGCAAAAATGTCCTTCTTGTTAAGTGACTGTAATCTAAAATGTTAGAGAGGTAAATGATTTATTGATGTCTATTTCTAAGGCATTTACCTGCACCTGTAGCCAGCCCATTCCATTTATTTTGGCTTGCTGACAAATTAGCAAGCAGCTTTATGTCAGATTTGGTCAGTAGTCAGTACCCACCCCCTTACATATTGAACAGCTTTTAATTTAATTGTTTATGTTATCGGCAATTAATTATCCAGATAGATGTCACTCAGAGGAGCTCTTCTACAAAGAGAAAATAAAAACCTGAAGATTTATTTGTGAATATTCATGCAATTCCTTGTAGAAGAGAGTATGCAGAAGAGAACAGCTTTCAAGCCTTTTTCATGCACATAGACAATGATCTGTGAGGTATCTTCCCTTCCATAGTTCAGAATGTCGAATCTTAGGTTTCATATTTAATGACTGAAATAGGTTAACTCTGTGATTATGGCCATTGTCATTGACTGTATTTAGACACCTTTAAGGATTGAGCAATCCAGATTACATTTTGAAGTTGCAACTGCGTATATGAATTGCATAAACACTCTCAAGTGGAGTTGTAGTGAACATTTCCACCTGCAGCAGTTACATTGCCCTGCTTGAGTAAATTTTGGGGGGGGATTTAAGGTAAAATTACTGTGTCTTGCTAGATTCTTTTAACTATTGGATTTGATCCTCACCACTGTGAGGATCTGAGCGCTACTTTTCACAGTCAGGATGCTACACTGTTACATGGGCAATTGAAGATTGCCTGACCTTAGCTGCCAGGGTGTCTCCCGGTCCCTGCTGCTCCTCTGTAGCACCACCACTGCTACCAGCTGCAGGGCAGCTCACCGTGTTTCTCTGCTGAAGAGGACTAGTGAAATCTATTCTGTGGTTATGATTTCTTAACCTTAATTAATCTGATCTTACAGCTGGAGTTTTAAGTACGGTAGGAAATTTGGGCTTTGATACAGCCGAAAGGATTTTCATGGCATGTGGGCATGCCTGGTGCTGGCCATCGTGGCCATCTGATTCTGCTAGGGCTTCCTGGGACTGCAGCTGGTGGAAAGACTCAACCATTTTTTCCTCCTCTCAAACAGCTTCTGGTTGCTGGTTAACATTGTTGGCACTGTACAGCTTGAAGTGTTTTATGGTCTTACATCTACTTAACCTCTAATGTTTTCTGTCAACATCTATCATGACCTGGTGGCCTATAGTTAGTAAAATGTGCTGCCAGATACTGTAATGGAATTAGGCCTTTAAAATTATCAGACCTAGCAAAGGGGCTTATAATGCTGTGAGAGCTTTAAGTGGTTTCTTACCTCTACTTGAACACACATTTGACCTGGTCGAAGTGGTTTTACCTGCTTGTTTTGTTTTTACTTCCTGTTAATACTTATAAAACCTGGGAAGGGTGAGGAGGGAAAAACCCATTACTTTCCTTGGCATGTTTATGTGGAGTCTCCTCAGTTCTGTCCCAGACATCTTTTGGGGGGGATTATTTTCACTCTCTTGAACTTGTAGATGAAGTCTGCAGGCATTTCTGTGGGAACTTGTTCCTTTAAGTAAGGGAATAAGGGCACTTCGTTATGTGTGTTAGTCAGTAATCAGTGTGCCCTGAGGACTGACACAAGTCAAGAGAGAATGTCTCGCTTGCTTGGGGGGAGTTGGACTCAATGCTCATGGAAGGTGCTGAACTGACACCTCTGGAAATGAATGTCCTCTGCAGAGTGAGTGTGGGAAGGACACTAACACTGCAGTTACCCATATTTGCCACCTTTGTGCTTTATCACAAGCAGAGAGTAGTACTAGGTTTTGAGATGGTTTACCTTTTGCTAGTTAGTTTTCAGTTACCTGTGGAAATGTGGCAAGTAATTTTGTAGCACCTTGGTGCTCTCCCTGTGATTGTAACACAGTGCCTGGTGGTCCTTAACGCTGAGAGAGACTATAACAGATCTGAAGAGATCTCTGAACATAGAGATAATACATGTGTCATATCTAACAGAAACTGCAGTGTGTGGTAGAGGAGGCGATTTGACCATTTCACACACAGCCTGTAGAGTTTGGCAAGTCACCTTATCTGGGCCTGATTCCTGAGTCCCACTTCAGGGCAGTTTCCTGTCTTTGTGAGGTGGTTTTATCTGAGCTGTTTGCTTCAAGTTATTGCACATTTTTAACACTGCTTTTTTAAAAGGGTGATCCAACTCTGGCTTCTGAAGTAGCGCCATGCTGACTCAGTTTCTTACCACCAGCAGGGTGATGCAAGGTGAGGAAAGAGAATAAAACCAATAAAGTGTTATTTCAGAATAATCCAAATAAAATGCTGTCTTGTTTGAGACTTTATATATAAGTGATAGGGGAAAATGCACCGTAGCCATTTAGTTTGCAAGGAAAAGCCCTTCTATTATATAGATTTATTTTTTTTGACATCTTTATTCTTCTCATACAGCCCAATCAAGCATGATAAAAGAAAATATGGTCCCTGCTATGAAACTGTGTGTAAGCATTAGTCCCATAAATAAAAATAATTTTAAAAAAGAGTTTAAAGGTTGTCTGAGGTGACAGTAATTGGGATACATGCAGAAATAAATTGGCCTCTTGAGCAAGGAGGACAAACAGACAAATACCTGTCCTCCAGAAAAAGTAACTCCTGTTTCATTTTTTGGAGCAACTGCACTCAGTACTAAATTCTGAGCTGGAATGCTCTGAAAACCTGACCCTTCTACAGCTACTTCTCTTTTTTTGATGTACAAATCTCAAGAATCTCCCAGGGCCCCCACTGTAGTAAGCAGAAGAGATGGAGATGCAGGAATGAAACCAGTCATCAGGCAGCCCTGGAGAGTGTCATGAGATGGGCTGTCTCTTCTGATCCAAGAGCTTGAGTATACTGATGGCTAATATTTTTGCTTCTTGACAGTCCAGTGAATGATCTCATCAGCTGTTGCCAGCAGATGCAGAAATGATGAGCTTGTGGTAGCAAGACAGATTTTTTTTTTCTGTGCTTGTCTTCAGATATGAGTGGCAGACATGTCATTGACAAGTTTCTTTTTGAATAAAATTCTCCACAGCATTTTGGAAGGGTGCAAAGTAGATTAGAATTAATTCCTTAGTGGAGGGTGAGGAGAAGGACCTCTCTCAGGCAGCGACTGCCTGTTGGTGTAAATTTGGGATTTTTTGTTTTGGCTCCTGGGATATGAATGCTTTAAATGTTGTATATCTGTTCTAAGGGGAAGTACCTGAATTGTTGCTATTTCTAATGTCCTGGCAAAGACATGACAGCAGTGTGAAAAAAGTGAGGAGCAACGAATGTCTCCTGTCAGTACTTAAGTCTTGTTTATTTTAGCTGGATCACAGAGATATCAGATACCTATATTTTAATAGGTTTTTAGTAAACAGCAAGGAAAGAAGCAGTTTATTCAGTCAGACAAACGGCTTTCCACAGTGGCCAGGTTCATCAGTCTTGATTCTCTGGTCTGTTCTTCTCAGTGTCAAGTCAAGCAGAGCTGATATATTAAAAAATGGGACCCCTGTCAATGTTTAGGTTATTTAATCCTCAGTGTTGATTCCCAGTTGCAATGGTTTCCGTTATCAGTTTGTTTACTTTGAGCATCCTACTTCTGAACTGTATCTCTTCTGTAGCCAGAGCACATGTGCCTAGTACATATGAACACTCAGAATTTGCCCAAGTCATCCAAAATAAGGGGTGACAAGGCACTTCATGTGAAATATACATTTGGTTTTCTAGCTGTTTGATCAGTTTTAAGGACGTACAAATTGCAAAAGTTGTCAGGGTGACCCAAAGCAGATTGAAATGAGGGAATTTATTTGAATGAGGCAGAGGCTGATGATAAAATAACACTGTATGAGTGTTAAACATTTTGTGTTTCAGTGGAGTCCTAAGCAGTAGCCTGGGTATTCCCCCTGCAGCTCAGTTCTGCCTACTTTCAACTCTGTGTTTAATACATAATGGCACTCACCCCTAACATTTTGCTTCTGTGACTGTCTGCAGTACTCTGACTGTCAAAATGTCTGACTGCAGCATGGAAGTTCCTGTCTCACTGTGAAAGTAATATTTGTTATTCATTGTCTTTACACTGAAATGTCTCTGTATTTGCTGATCTTCACGAAGCATGTAAAACAGCTGATAATTTTCCAAAAATCTCACTTTAAATAGAGCTTGTTACCTTAAACTGAAGGCTGATTGTGGCTCTCAGTTTTCTATCAGTGGAATCACCATGAACCACTCTTCTAATTAATGCCATTTCACTCATAGTATTTTGCAAATTTTTCAGTCTTCTTCAGAGGACTTTAGATTGTTTACAGACTGAGGCATTTAAAAAAAAATTATACCAGTTGTTGCCATATAAAACTGGAGTCTACAGTTGAGTTTTCTCATATGTGTTTTCATTGTTTTCCTAATCTGTTTTGAGATCAGTTTTGCATGAATCAAGGACCCTAAGGGGGAAGAAATACCGAAGTGGCTCCCTCCAGAAGCTTCTGCTGCAGATTTCATTGATGATTAAGATATTTCTGGTCTGTCCTGAACCCTCCTTTTTCCTCCTAATTATACTAGAGATTGAAGATTGTGTTACATACTGCATGAGTAGTACTATCTACATATAGCAGTATTGACTCAAACAGTAATAATCCATAATCAGATTTCCTTCAGTGATGGTAATTTCTATCTTAAAAGCAGGACGATAGCTCCACCTGTGTAGGACATAGAACAGAGGTGTTCTGTTTTAACACACAAGGGGGTTAGGGTTAGGGTTAGGGTTAATAAACAGGGAAAAGAGAAAAAAGAGAGGGTGAGAAAAAGAATATCACACCAACAATTCTTGGTAGTTATGGAATTGCTAACATTTCAAACTCAAGTTAAACTTTGACTGCTATAAATTAACCATCACTCCTTCACATTTTCCCACAGAACTGCATATCCTTCCCTTTCAATAATCTGAGCTCTGAAAATTTATTTGCTCTCCACTGAATTTCAGTTTTACATGATGTGAAAGGCATGCACCTTTTGTGAGACAGTTTATTACTTGATTTCAGTGATTTCTATGAAACCTGGAATAAAAGCAATAAGCTACAATGATAAGAAGTTTTGTGGAGTGAGGACGAGATGACCTGAACTGAGATCTGCACATAAAACTTGTGTGAGCATGGAAATGTCATTAAAGACTATGCTTATTTACAACTCTCAATACAGGCAAAAATGCTAGAATAGGTATAGTTCTATAACAAAAATGATGTTTTGCTGATGCTGCTTGTTTCACTCAAGGAATCAGTATAAGCTATAAACTAGCAAGATCACTTTTCTTTGCTGATGCAAACTCTATTTGCAGTAGGCATGTATATCAAACCTTTTGAGGGTGGTTGTGCTGGCAGAATATCTAGTGAAATGGTCACAAGGAATGGAAGAGGCAAGAACCATACTCCTGGAAGTAGCTAAATCTCTCACTGCTTATCTGAACTTTTCAACCTTTTTATTAAGGACGATTTTCTGGGTAGTACTGTGTTACTCTCTCATACTGTGCATTCAGACTGAGACTGTGTGTTTAGTTAGTGTAATTAGTATGAAAATGTATTGGTAGCTTATAAGGTTTGTTGAGGTGTGTGTTCTAACAAATTTGTTTCCAAAGACTCTCTCCTGGATATTCTTCAATGTCCCTCTCTGAAACAGTCCTCTTCCCCACAGATAGTATCATTTTACTTTGTCATGGATCATCCATGACTACAGTAAACCTGCCTAGTCTGCACATTCTGTAGGAAGAAAAATAGGCTGGCTTTGAAAGACTGGTAATCAGTTGAACTATGCCAAGGTGTTATGCACTCACTCCAGAGAGTCTTCTCAGCATTATGGAAATACATAAATAAGGCTCTAGTCCTTGAGAGGGGTTTTCAGGATCAGGCTGGAGCAGACCTGTGCATATTTTGGAGGTTTTAGTACAGAAGGCCTTGATCCTACCCCGAATTTCATTGCAAGTTTTAGGTTTAAATAGCTACCAAGGAAATGATGAACTCAATTTAAGTGAATTTGACTTTATTGATAGCAGCACCTTTCATATTCACTGAATTTGCAGTTGTCCAAAACTGTTGCCCAAAATGCATCCCAATCCCTCTTGTTATTTCATCAACCTCAGCTATGTTTCCTTTGATAATTTCCTGAAGAAGCAGTTTAGCCTGGTTTCAGTATAAAAATATTCAACTGTATCTCTGAGTGAAGAGTGTGTTTCATATATTCCCAAGGCTGCTTCCTTGTTGGTTTGTTTGTTGGGGTTTTTTCAGGCCTTCCATGCAGTGACCTACCCATTGGAAAGAAATTTGGACTTGCCAAAGCAAGGCATGATTGCAGCTTGAGCAACTCATGTCTAAACCACATCTGTTAGCTTTTTGTGAATGTATTAAAATGCCATTGTGCCTTTTACACCAAAAGTGATGTGCTCCATTTTTCCCAGCCAAATGGGCTTTAACTGTGTTTGGAAGGTCTGTTCAAAGATAACTATTGCTGCTGGTCTTTTTTTCTAGTGTTGATTTGCTTCTGTAGAAATGTGCTATTTTTTCCCTATCTTTTAGGTTTTGACAAATAAACCCATATTTGAATCAAATGACAATAACATGAGACATCTTCTCTCCATATTCTGGCAATTTAAGTGTGATAATTATGACTAGCATTTGATAATCACTTGTCTGGAATATCATGTTTAGCCTCTATAAATATGTTGTTAATCCAGCAGTAATTGACTGTTGATGCTCCAGTTAAGTGAATCCAACCCTTTTCCCAAGGTGGGGCTATAATTGGTCCCCATGTGGAGCCTGTTTGCAGAGCAGTGTACGTTCTCTACCTGGGGACGCCTGTGCTGAGCTCCAATGTGTAATGTTTGTCAGTTCTGTCCTCTTCCTGTGCACTGTGTGTGTGCAGGAAGGTGGCCACAATGCACATTACTTTGGTTATGTTGCTGTAAGTAGTTTTATCATTTGAAAATGAATTGTGTTTTCAGTCTGTATGCTGGTTAATTGAAATAACAATGTAGAGTCAAATTCAATAATTTGGTATGATTTTAATAATTGTAGAATTCAGCTGTTTATCACCAACTGACTCCCTTAATTTCTATTAATGACTATTAAAAGTTTCTGTTTTCATTGGAACAGAAGAAATGGGAAAATGTATGTTTGGGCAAAATGCTAACAGCTGCAATCCTGCAACAAGCTCAGCCTGGGTGGAACACACTGAGAACTGGGACCTGCTGTGTGCCAGAAACCAGCATAGCACTCCTGATCCCTGCACGTGGCTTTACTGGCACGAGTCTCCCCCTACCACCCCACACCATCAAGCAGATAGTCGTTTTTTCTCTCTGTAGAAAGACTGGGTCTGTCA
>NW_008651848.1:14976-29269 GCF_000695815.1 Acanthisitta chloris
ACTAAAGGTGCTGTTAGTAATCCAATTTCAGAATAAGGACAGCTGAATAAAGAGTCGTTATATCCAAAACACAAGCAGGATACCTGAAGTCCATGAACACAGGAATAACAAAATGCTAATACACAACCCCTGGTAGGCAACACACCTGAATCTGATGTCAGGGTGAGGAAGAACTCCCTAAGTTAAAGAATATATTAGGTCCAAGTGAAGGGGAAAATCAAAGTGTCTAATACCTATATTGAAGTTCAAATGTGCTTTTTGCTTTACAAGCTTATACTTGATGAGACTGTTTATGACTTACTTTAAAAAGTTCAGCTAACAAAACCTTTGAAGAACTGATGTATGAAGTGATAGCGAATTTTTGTCTTGATTTTAAGAACAGGATTTCAAGATTTCTCTCTTGCTCGGTGAAGTCTCTGACCAATATTATGGGTGCTGTGTGTGCATAGGCAGATGGGCAAATGTACCTGCCTGGCTTTCCTGCATGACAGCTGTACCCATTAGTCTGCATTTGCTATCTCAGTATCTCTAGTGCCATATGTTCTTTTTCTTTAAATAAACAGGTACATAATAGTTAGGACAGATGTGCATAGCAAAATGGCGTAAGCAGAGGAACGATTTGGAACAAAACTCAAATGATTAATCCTGACACCAGTAGTCTTAACCAGTTCTCAGTAGAACTGAATTAGTATGTGCCGTGCAGTTCCTTTCACTGTTCCTGTCAATGGAAGGGTGTCTTTAATCAACTTATAATTTTAGTTTCTATCTGTCTGCTTATGACTCATTAGTATTTGTAATTCCATCCCTTTTGAGCTTAGTGACTTGTCTGTTACTTACTAATATGCTTCAGGAGTGTTGCAGATTAGTTTTGTAGACAGCCTAGTCAGTCTCAACAGCAGAGAGGCTCATGCAACTGTTTTTGTTTTGTTTAATTTAATTTCACCAGTACAGACTCATTGAGGTAAATACTTTTTTGAAATGCCTTAGAAAACAATAGTATTAAAAGCATCAAATATAAACATGAAGGAATTAGCATTAAATTACAGTGAAACGGCAGCTGGAAATGTAATCATGTAGACAGCTACTGTATAGCAAGAAATCCAAAAGCAGTTGCATGATAAGTTGTTGAGTTACATGGGTTTTATTCAAAAAGATACTAGGAGTGTATCAGTGGATTGGAAGGGGTAGGACATCCCCCTTCATGTATGCAGTGGAGACATGTAGTTTCCCTTATCAGGGAGGAGTTCTTTGATTTCTGATTTATCCTGAATTCTGAAGTCTAGAAGGTTATTGTTTATTTGAAAACAGTGCCTATTATTACATCTGATCATCTTCCTCTTCCTTGTCAGCTATTTGCCACAGCTAATTATGAACAAACACAGCTCTTAAACATGAATGGGATTCTCATTATTTGCTACCTGCAGCTGACTTCTTTCTTCCCCAACCGTTGGTGTTAATGAGCATTAGTTCACAACAGTTTCCTATTTTCACAATATGGTTTAGAATAGTCAGTCTTAATATTAAGGAGGATAAATGAGGAACCTTAAAAAAGCCTTTTTAGAGTTGCTTCTCAGATTTGAGTCCCACATTGATAACATAAGCTAAGGATTTATGATACACAGTTCTGGACTACATTCTCCAAGACTGTTTTTAACCTGACTTGTTGCTGCTGCTTGTGTATTTACACTTCTTAAGGTATTAGGAGGAAATAGTGTATCATAAATAAGACATTGGAAGGCAATTTAGCCTTAGCAAACCTTTGTATCGGTTTCTAGGAAGACAGAAAATAGTTCTACTGGCCCAATCCAATACAGTTTTGAAAGAGCAATCCTATATAAGTTTGCTGGGAGAAGGTAAAGGAAATCCCAGGTGAGCTGAGAGAACTCTAGAGCGAATTTAGTATGAGATTCTCTCCTTTATAATCCACTTGGCTTTCCAGAGTGAAGCACAGGAGTAGGCTCTGCACTGGTATATCCTCCTTGATGAGCTGCAGTGGTTTAGCGGCCCACTCAAGTTCTAATAGCCACTGTAGGAAACATGTATGTGTGGGGCTGAAAGCCTGGCACAGGTCTCTAACTTCTACTCTCCCCAGAAACCAAAGGGTTGTTTTGTGATGGAGAGGACAGTGTCAACATCCATGGCCCCAGAAGAGTAGTTGGGATTTTTAACAGATAAAATCTCTTCCTTGCAGTAGTTGATGGTTTTGCTATTCTTCGGAGCACACTCAAGACTTCACCAGAGGAGTTAATTTTCTTGTACTCGTTTCTCCCATTCCCCATGTAAGAGAAACTATGGAGTAAATTCTCTCTCCACAATTCACGTGTGTTTTAGTTTTGACATGATAGCTAACAACACCTGATACACATTTTATAATTCAACCTTTAGGTTTAAAATGCTCACATGTGAACATGAACTAAGCATGTTATCATGTTATCAATGAGACCTGCACATACCTCTTGTCTTTTGGCCATATAATCTCTATGCATCATCATGTTTCCTTCTTCACATTCTGTTAATTTTTTATGAGCTTCATTAGAACTGTAAAGCACAAGCTGTTTTCATGTAGATGGTGTTTCTGGTGACTAAACATTGGAGAAACAAAAACAAATAATTGTCCCACTATACACATTGCCTAGGATGAACAGATTGATTTAAAATGCACTGCTCCAGTGCTTTGTATAGGCAGCAGGCTTGTATGATTCAGTTCTTATTTTCTGGCCTTCAGTTTGCTAATCCTGATTTTCCAGCTTGTCATCTTTTTAAGATAAGCCCGTGTCCTTTTTAACTAATACACTAAGTTTATATGTGTTGTTTTCATTGTGGAGGTAAACATTGAATAGAATCATTAGGTAAGAACAATTGCTGGGTCTTTTTTGAATTTAGTATCCTACATTTCAGAAAATGACTCTTTTTCTTCCACTTTTGATCTTAGATGTCACATGTGACAAATGTATGAAATTTGCCATACTTCTAAGAACAGGAACTAATGTTTAATGTCCATTTATGTAATTTGTATTTTCTAATGCCAGTGAGCGTGTGTACCTATAAATGCTTTATTTTACTTTGAGTACTATTTGTTCTTGGCTTCATAAATACTTTTTAATAGGGATTTCAGTATAAGTCGACTGTGTGAAGGAGATAGCAGTATTAAAAAATTTTATTTCTGAATACTAGTAACACAATTTTGTAACCTGTCAAGTGTATCTTTCCATGAAGCTTGGTGTTTGTTTTATCAATAATACAGTTTTTTACAGCTTATTCAATCAGATGTCTTTGTGTTTCTTCAGTCATGTTTGCTGGTCTCTGAATCTTTTAACTGTTTGCTTAGCTTTTTAAGGCAGAGAAACCAAAAATATATACTATTATTTAATTGAACAGTGAGCCTTTGATTTAAGCAGCAATAATTAAAGTA
Organism: Acanthisitta chloris; assembly: GCF_000695815.1. Lineage (NCBI taxonomy): Eukaryota > Metazoa > Chordata > Aves > Passeriformes > Acanthisittidae > Acanthisitta > Acanthisitta chloris. The sequence goes on from NW_008651848.1 coordinate 18,389, forward strand.
CTATTCTTATGTCCCACCTTTCTATTATTATCATATATTGATGATTTCATATAGTGCTTTACAGTGCTGTGCCCTTATCCTGAAAAGTTGTACAGGTTTAGAACCCACTTGTGATAGCATTGTACCAATGGTCATTTTCATCAAAACAGAATGTTGTGTGACACCCACTTGACCATATGCTTTTTTTCCCCATCTTATCTTATTTTAACCCAGAAATGTGCCGTCTGCAAATTCTGTCATCTTACTTTTAAACTCTTTTTCCAGATACTGGATGAATGCACTAGAGGTCTTTAGTTTCTGACATTTTTTTTATCCTTCCTCACATGTTAATCGTTTATCATATTCAGAACTGTTGATTCTGTTTGTCTTTCTGTTAAGGAGTTCCAAGGGGATGATAGCACTGTTTGCCACAGATCCCATGACTGCCAAGGGGTTTGTCCAAGTCTCAGGGCAGCTGAGTTACATGATCAAACTTCACTTCAGGCATGTCTTCATTGACACCTTCAAAGAACTGTGCTGGTTTACCTTTCTCATATGTTTAGTTCCATGTTTTAAGGTTAACTGATCTGAAACCCTTTAAACTGGAACTCAGCACACCTCAGGTGTTTCACTGTTGAAGAAAGCAATGGGTTTAAATGGTCAGCTAAACTCTGTGCACTGTGAAGAAGGACAGGGCTTCTTGTTTCTGTTGCCAATGCAGAGCACAAGTAATTTATAGCCTCTGTAATTGTCAGGCACACGGTAAACTGAACTCTTGGAGCTCTAGTCTGGGGCTGTAACTGTCCATATTAACAAATATTAATTGGTGTACCTGTCCTTGGACAAACTTTTCAAATGTCTAGTTCATAAGAGTCAATTTTCATGTCAGCAGTAAAAGCCTTGCAGGCAGGGGAAATCAGGGGATTTGCTGACATTCTAGTGCAAGTGAGCTGTCTGCCCCTCGTCTCTGGATTTATAAATATGGTACAGGGCCTCACGATCAACAAGGGCAGTTTGAGATAAAGGGGACAGTAATGTCTGCCTGCTGTTTGCACCGTGCTGGATAGATGGACTCTGGTCATGTTGCCTATGTGGGGGTTTTTTTTTATTTTTCTTTAATTCATCATGCTCTACTGCAGTCATCTGCACAAAGGATGCTTTTAAACAAGTAATGAGTGCTTTCCTGTTTGGCAGTTGGTTAAACTGAACTTTGTGTCACAGCTCTTTACGATTCACTCATACAAGACCTAAAATATTCAGGACTGGTAGGGGGGCAAAAAGCTCTGTCTGGCTCACACTGTTTCTAGGAAAAGGGAGTCTTGGGGCAGAGAGGGGGGAACCCTGCAAAGACCTACAAAGTATGCGGTGTTCTTTCTGTCCATGAATAGTTTCTCTTGTGAGTGAGTGAGGCTGTATTTTTGAACTCACAGACAAAGCAACTTTTGCTACAACTGGCTTTTCTCCAAAGCACACTTTCTGTCTTTATTCTATTTATTTTTATTATTTTAAAAATATAATGGTAGCCCAAAAGTGATCTGAGGGCTCGAGTCAGACATCCAGTGTCCAGTTAGTCTGGTCTGTTGCAGATCATATTCCTGGGCAGTAAAGTCCTATTGAGCCTCTCAAGCAGAGTGTGTCTGTGTTTTAGCAGAGATTTTGTTCTTCAGCTTCTCATCTTTCTACTGACTGCCTCATGTTTGCACAGAAAGTCAGAAGCTGAACCAAATTCAAATTTCAGACCATTGTTCTTTACCTTTTAGTGCACCTTGTAAATAATGCTATGAAATTACAGTTTTATCCTGAATTAAGAGCATTAATGTAATACACATGCTCACCTCTTCCAAGTATGAGGACATCTGTGATCTCATGATCTGTTTTGAAAAATCAATTTGAAATGTGTTAACTTCTGAAGCCAGTGGAGATCTAGTTTAGGATACCACCTTGTTGGCTTCAGTTGTGTTTCATCCTCCAGCTTATTCCAGGTATGAGTTGATACCTTTGTGGTTTAGCCTACCTGACTTTCATGTGAGAATTAATCAGTTTTGTTGCAGGTTTTGTGAGAATTAGTTATTTTTTACTTTAAAAACCCATGTGCAATAAAATCTAATGAGATGACAAAATTTACTGGCCTTTATAGAAAACTTCTGATGTAATCTGATTTTAACTACAGGGTGTTCTAAGAGCTGTTTAAACAAGTGTACATTGTGAGCTTTGGTGGTCATTTTACAAGCCATGTGCATTGCAAAGTCCAGTTTTTGGAGCTGCAAAAATGAAAAGATGTCTCCAGGAAAATGATAATATCTTGTTAAATGTGAAAACGGCGGTTCAACAAGTTGAGTCAACTTTAAAAAAAAAGAAGATTGATTACAATTAAGAGACCCCTCTTGAACTGGGATTTAAAAGTATCACCTTGGTTTAAGAAGCACCTCTTTGGCATCGCTGGCAGAGGTAAAAACAGAACAGCTTCTCTGGTCAGTGGGTCTCTGCAGTTATACTGGTCATAGAGGGAGGAGCAGAGTACTGAAGGAGTGTAAGATAGCACTGCTATTGAAAGTGCTTGGGACATTCTTGTTTTAAAAGCTGTAAGTTTAGGATCCCTACTTGGATGCATAATATGGTCCCACCTCTTCTATCACTTGTCAAGTACTAAGAGAAGATCACTAGCAGACTAACAGTACAAAAACTTAACATTGAGATGCCCATTGACTTAGGGCAGCTGTTGATAACCCCTCTCCAATGGGATGCTGACCTTGTTCCCATTGGCAGTGGGTGGGGTGTGTGTCTTTCAGCTTGATGTGCTGTAACATCTGGGAACTGTTGGTGCAAAAGTAAGGAGACTGGGCATCAGTAGGCAGGGAGACAGTCAAGATCTCTGGCATTGCTGGTTTCTGTGACCTAGGCTGGTGGATTAGTGATCACATGAGGCAGGAGAAGCCCATGAGGGGGAAGTTGGTTTGTTAGGTTTTAATTTTGAGCTTTTCTCTAATTGAATAGGGTTGTCCTGTCAAAGAACATCATTGCTGTCACTATGATGAATTCCTAACTTGCACCCGTTTATAAAAATTTGAAATACAAATCAATCAGTGTTTTGGCATACTGATGAGGATTCATGGGAATGTTGCCATATGTTATAGCTTGTTGGTGCAACTAGGACTTAAGCCATCATTGCCAACAAAACACCTTCCAGGACTTTGTATGAACTGGAATTATGCACCATAATGGTTCATAACACCTGTGAAGAGAAGAGGAAAAGGGATTTTGAAATAAAGTCCTTAAGAGAAACCCATCCTACAGTTGCTGAGTTTCATTACTTAGGAATTTGTATCAAGCAAAGGTTGGTGTTTTTGTGGGGTTTTTTTTTTTTAGTCTTGTTTTGTTTCAAACAAAGTGTAGACAGGAAGAGGCTCACATGACCAAGGACAGACCAAAATAAATAGCCATACAGGAATCTTTATCAAGGTTTTATGCCATGTGCTCTACCCAGTATTGTAGTACCAAAATTATTTCATCAGTTAGAAAGATAATTTTACCACCCAGTCTTTGTGGATTTAAACTGGTTGTTAGAGCATTTTTAAATTGATCTTAACATGGGCAGGTGGTAACATTGTACCTCATTTTTAGTTATATTTCTGATAAAGGCAGGATTGTCAGGGCTCATTGTGCCCATCATCAAACTGGTTTTGAGTCCATATCCTTTGGTTGGGTTTTAACATTTATCTTTATCCTTTTGTTGGGTTTTAATAATTCAGGCTGAAATTTAACGGAGCAGGTGTCTGAAACTGAAGAAAAAAAAAGAGGATGGAAAGAAGGAACGTGTGTCTATATATATAGAAAGAAGGAAAGGAGTGTGTGTGTGTATATATATATATAAAACTATATATGTATTTCAGAGAGCAGGCTAGGCCATTGTTTATGAAAAAAACCCAACTATTGACCTTTTCCTTCTAGATAGAGTGTTTCCCATTTGGCAAGACAGTGGCCTTTGAGTAGCAAAGGCATCAAGTTGCTTTTGCCGTTTGAAAAACACCAACAATCTACCCAGAGCTGGCTAAGCTGATACACAGCCGAATAACTGTGGTTTGCAAGTACTCACAAGGGACCTCCTTGGCTTTAGAAGAGAAAATCTCAGAAGGCCTCCTCGTGGCTGACCGTGTTTGAACTGCTCCCAGCACTGACTGCTAACCAGCATGTTCAGGCGCCGACTCGACTTACCAGCTGAGCAGGCAATACCCAGGCAGCACCAGTGAAGCCAAACCTCTTTGGCAGCTATTATGATTCACACTGAAAGCAGAAATAGGTCATATTATCAGTGTCTAGTTATAATGCTTTAGATTTCAGATGCATACTATATCCATCAGAAAAATTACAGCATTTACCCTAGCAAATCCCTTGTTCTGTAGCGCTTGTCAGGACATTTGTGTGTTCTGTATGTGATGTTTCCCACCTGAAAAAATGTGGAAGCTGAGAGACTGCTGAAGTGGACCATTTTGAATATGTTACTGTTGAATTGATCTAATTTAAATTGGCTACAACTTATTTTACTGTAACTGAGCAAAATGGAATGCTAATTCGCAAGTAGTGGAGTAATATATCTTAGGTGTTCAGTTATGTGATTTTTTTAAAATTATTTATAATTAGTTTTCCTAGTGTGAGCAAGATGTAAAACTTGAAACCATATTGTAATCAGTAGAGATGTTGGAATTTACTTGAATAACATGAAGCAACATCTCGATTTTTCCTTCACAGATTAAATACTTGTGGTGCCATTCCATCAGTTCCCTGTCTGCTCCTTGAGCTTACAGGTTAGAAGTGTGCACACAGGGGGAAGCATCCCCTCACATCCTCCCTCGCAGCCTGGAGCTTTGGCTGGTATTGTTACACAAACAGTGAGGGTTAGCTCAGGTATGCCTGTGTTCTGGCTTGACTTGCAGATACTGAAGTGTCAGTTTAATCCAAATGGGGTCCATCTGCTTTCTGAGCTGCTTAGGATGGGGGGGGAGTGGGACTTTCATCCTCATCTTTTGGCCAAATATCCTAAGTGTGTGCTTTTATGCATAAATGTCCTTAAGTTCAGTCATCACCAATTAGACTTGCATTTGTTTGTAAATGAAACTTTGTGTTAATTGTAAATAATAAAAATAACCCCAATGTAATTACCATTTGTAGGAAGAAATCATCATAGGTAACTTCTACACACGTCAAAATACCATGGGCTAATTAAAATAAAATCCTGGGAATTGGGCAGTTCTTGTTCGGAGTTGCTTTCACTCCTGAGTTGAGCCAAACCTTTCTTCAACCTGCAGCCTGCTGCAGGGGTTAGCAAGTGTGGGAACTGAGCATCCTCCCATGCCAGGGCCAGTTGGGACCTCATTTCTTTCTGTCCTTGATAGGCAAAGGGTTCTTAACTGGGACATGGCATGTGTGCAGGGGGATAATGGGAGAGCTCATGAAACATGAGGCTGTTTCACTTCCCACTGCCCACTCACCCCCATTTCTTGCCCACTTTGTTTTTCCTTTTCTCCCATCTGCTCCTAAGCCAGTCTGCAGGTCTGGTCTGTCTTGAGTACTGTTTCTAAACACAAGTTATACAGTGCAGCCCTACTTTTTGTGCCCATTCCTGTCTGTGTTTTTATTGCATGGGAATCGTGCCATCACTTACTGTGTCCATCCTTTCTTCTTTTACTCTTACGTTTCTTGCACATTGTTTTTGGTTAAGTCTTTGTCTTACCCAGTTGTGTTTGCCATGTGTTAAGCAAGGTACAAGCAGCTAATCTTTTTCTTGTAGCCAGTGTCACTGGTTTCTTCTGCTTTGTTCTGAGTGTACTTTATTAATAATCAAAGCATTACTTAATACGGACTTTTAAATTGAACATGGTAAACCCAGAACTGCTGAGTCCCCATGGTGCAAGTTATGAGCCAGCACATGATAGCATAAGATTTTTCCTGGTTTTGATTATAATTTAGAATGCTATGTGATTTCACCAGATTTAAGCACTATAACTCTTAATATTTCATCGAGCAGTTTTTTGCGTAATCCTCATTCTTGCCACCATTACTTCAGTGCCAGGTACAGAGGAGCTGTTTTATTGAGGTTAAGGTACTTGCTGTTATTAGTTATTACTATTTGGTTAGTGCTCATATCTAAATCAGAATGCCCATTGTGCTAAGCACTGTGCAAACACATTTGAAGAGACAGTCGCTGCTCCAAAGAGTGGAGCAGATTTATACCTTAGTTCTTTCACCTTGCTACTTAATGCTACTTTTTTTTTGCACTTCAATTACACTTACCTAACAGATATCTATGCCACTCTTTCTTCTCTGTAGTTAGAGTAATAATAATTAGGTAGCAAATTTTTATCTGGATCAAATGCAAGTTCCCAAAGAATTAAAAACAGAATTCCAGTGTATCATCAAATTGGACAAAGACTTTGAAAACCTCCAGTGTCTAATGAGACACTGCTGGGTGGTACTGTATTTTAAAGGCTTGTTTAGAATTGGGAATTAGTTATAACTTTCCTGTATGTATATTAGGATTGAGGTCACTGTGCTTGCAGTTCTACATGTGTGAAGATTATTATTCAGTCTTAAGTTTCTGAGCTGATGTTGCCTGTCTGAACACTGAAAGGGGCTTCTCTGACCTCTGTAATGTCCATCTGATGAAGTAAGCACATTGGAAATACTTTTTCCATTGCCCAGGACGCATAAAAATACTCCATGTACTCAAGAGACCATTAATTTGGTTCACTATAGTTTCTCACCTCCTGAAAGAAGTCTTTACTAAAGACCTTATGACTTCGAGTCATAGAATGTCTGGATCACAGCAGTATCAGTTGCAAGTGATTACAACTGTCTTTGTTAATTGCTCTGTCATTGCCTGTTGTCAGTGCAGTGTCTATACTTCTGTCTACTCTTTGTCCCTCACCTTAGCCCACAGGGGTCCAGGTTGTGAGTTTTGGTGGTTGTTTTTTTTAATCAGTGTCTACCTGCAGAAACTTGTTAGTCAGGAGCTTGTCTGATAGAAGGTTGTCATTTGTTTCATCATGATACCTATAGTAATGTTTGCTGTAAATCATGTAACATTCTTCTAGTCCTCCCTTATGAAGTCTTTATACCTTTTTTAATGCATCCCTTTTATCTTACAAAGCTGTTCATTTTGGCTTATTCATGTTGTGTTCTGCTATCCTTTTTGATTCCTAGGTTTTTCCAGGATGAAATACATTTTGCTTTACAAGGCTTCCTTAAACCTACCTTCTCTATTAGTATATTCCAGTCTGTAATAGCAGGGGCTTAGTCTGTACTCTATGAAAGCTTTGAGATACTACCTTTCATAAATACTGCAGTGAACTAGACTATTTCACTTTAAAGCTTTGATTGCTTGATCGTAGGTTTCAGCTTTGAACCCTCTTTTCTGTTTAATGATCTGGCTTACGTTGCTGGACTGGCGCTGGAGTTCTCTGCGGTCATTGCTCCAGGTGTCAAACAGGCTGCAGAGTCAAGCACTTTCCCAGCACATGCATATGCATGGGAGTCCACTTAGAAAGGAAGATTTTTAGCATTTGCCACTTTGTTGTTATTTATTCTCTAGCATTCAGTGGTGCATTTGCTTGGGCAAGAATTTCCAAGGAGTTTTTAGAATCCCTGTTTTATCTTCTGTGACATAAATCTGTGGGTTTTTTTCAGCTGCCTTGCAGGAACTCCTCCTGTCAGATTAGCATGGTCTAATGGTCTGCATCCAGGCTAGGAAAAGAGCCTCACATCCCACACCTGATGTTGAGTGCATTGATCCTCTCCTTTTCAGGATGTTATGGATGACTGTGGATGTATGTTCTTAATGACTGGCATTCTCCAGAGCAGTTCCTCTCTCCTCTCAAGACCCTGATCTATAGATGTAAAAACCTGTTTCTGTGTTGATGTCCAAACTCATTCTCATTTTCCTGGTCTTTTTGTCACCATTTACCCTGAAAGGCCTGTAGGGAGTGGGGGTAGTCTCTGCAGCAGAAACGTGACAGAAGGAATAGAAGTTTTCACATAGACCTACCAGTCAGTAGCCTCAGTGTCCTCTACACTGACAGCAACTAGATGCATTTTCTTTTTCATTTCATCCTTTAGACAGTAACTAGTCTCTCTGGCATTCTAACCTGAGTATTTTCCCAAAAGGATTAGTTCACTACCTTAGATTCCCTCTTTGTGAAGCTAGGATGATGTTCTCTTCACGGGATTAGGTGAGGATTAGCTAGTGTTTATCAGCGACTTGCAGATAAAAGAAGTGCTTTGTTTACATGTATATCTTTTAGACTGCATGGTCTTGATCACTTGACAGTGCTCAACTCTGCATTTGAAAAACATCTGATTTAGGATACTGTTACAGAATAATTGTTAGAGACAGTCGCTGAGATGTGTGTATTTTTAGAAGTGAATCCTGCTTCTTGGAAACTGAAGCATTTTGCAATTTGGGAATATTCTGACCTATTCTCTTTTTTATTATTACTATCATTGCTACCTTTAAAATGTTTTGTATTAGTGTGGACACATGGGATTAATGTGGTCATTCTGGAAACGTCAACAATATTTCTGGCCTAATGACTCTAGGTGCTGTATAAAGGTAGAAGGAAACACAATGCCATCCTTCAAGAGTTATCTTGCTAGACAGACAAACAATGTCTGCTGTTACCTTTCCACACCACATATCCCTAGTTCATGAATCTGGACCCAGAAATTCACAGTGTTTTTTCTTCTTCTTTTGTAATTTCTGAAAGTAAAGGTTTTGCAGCAGCTGGATCAGCTAACAGTCTTGTAGAAAATACATCTTGTTCTTCCCTAGCGATATTGGCTCTTTGGGGCTTTCTTAGTAACATGAACAGATATGACTCAGAAGACAGAGGGAGAACAACTATGTTGTGTAGGAAGTTAAAAAATGGTTTTTTTACCATTTTCTTTTGGCCAACACCACAGTCAAGCTGCACTGCCTGCCTCTTTTTTTTTTTCCTTCTCCTTAACAGTCTTGAAAACTGGAGCTGTTATCCTGAATTGATCTTAACAATCAATGTGAAATCCAAGAGAGAACAAACGAGATGTTCTCAACAGCATGTGAAATTTTGAAATCCTGTAATTTCTAGTTTTCATAGCACCAAACTGCAGGTTGCTAATGCAGATTCTTTTATATTGCAATAGACAAGATTAAATGTGGTATTGCATAAAGATATTGTTTGAATTGGGCCAAATTTGGATTTGGCTTTTGGGTGGCTTTCTTATGTGGGGAGACTCTAGTCAGGAAGAAAGTGTGGTAGAAACTTGTTCTCAAAGTAAAATACAGGACCAAAAGAATGCAGCATGAGGGGAGAGGTGGGGGACATGATAAAATCCCACCTTCTTGGAGCCCATGTAATTACCCATTCTCCCTTCTCATTAAACAGACAGACAGCAGCCTCAGGTCTGTTGCTTGTTCCCTCTGTCCTTGTTTCCTGGGTTTCTGTTGCTCTTGAGGGTTCTTCTCATCTCTTCCTCCACCCTCATGTTTTCAAAATTACCACAGTCTATTCCCCTTAGAGAAAATTTCCTAATACTTGACTGTAAACTCGTTCTTTCTTTCAAGCCCTTCAAGTAACCAGCTCCTTCCAGAAAACATTCTTGTGTTAATTTCCCTGAGAAATTTTTGCCCTTGCCATTTTGTTTTTGAACTTATATTGTATTTCTTTCAGGTTCCTTATGGAAGGAGACAGTTTGTACATGTTTGTGAAAGGCCATTTATAAAGCCTCCAGATACTTAAGTAGCCAGGCACAGCCTGCATGCAATAAATACATCTCTGTAACCATTCAGAAACCTTATCTTTAACATATTATCTTATCTTTTGCTCTAGTTTTCTTGGGTTTGACCCTCTGGTCTAGACACTTTCCCACATATCTTAGTTTACATGTGTAAAATTAAAAATGTCATCTGCTAGGCTAACATGAAAGTACTCATCAGTGCATAAAGAAGAAGTCATGTTTCATAATGTATGCTCAAATTGGTGTATTAAAGAAGGAATGATTGTATTGGTGGAAGTTGAGTAAATGTAATGTAAGAGATTCAGCATTCTTACCACTAAAATTGTTTACATTATTTTCCACCAACTTCAGTACGAGCAGGAACTAATCCAAAATGGTTCTGACCAAGAATGGAGAATTTCATTTACCATCTGCTTTGATAGCATTTTACTGTGTGTTTTACAGTAATATTTGGTGTTCTGATGTCCATTTTGATTCTTATCCAGATGTTCTGAGAACATGAAATAGATATAGTTGCCATTTAGACAGGATGTTTGTTCAGTGCTTTTTTATAAACTGCTCCTTTTCTACAGGCAAACAGAACCCATGTCCCTGTGAAATGCTCTGCAGAATTAACAGGGCTTGAAGTCTTGTGAAATCCTCTGGGTTCCTTGCTGCCCTCTCTCTTCCTTTCTCCTGTCCTCCTGAGTACAAGCTTAGTTCAGTTTTAGCTTCTGAAGATGAAAATCTTACCCTTGATAATGTCTTGTGGGTATTACAGTCTTGGATAAACTGTAGGCTCTGTTGGTCATGTCAGGTTGTATTCTAGTCATTTTCCCAGAACATACCCCAAGGAGTTGCATACAACTCATTTGAAATGGTTTCCTATTCCTGTCCGTTACTAACGCTGTGGGATTGTTTAAATATCCCCTTTTTATTTTTTTTTATTTTTTTTTTTTTAAAATCATCCTTTTGCGCCGCTCTGACAGATTCGCTGTAGAACATCGGTGCTAAAATCTGGTTCTGTGTGTCATTAGGACTGTGTTACTTCCTCCGGCGCCCCAGCCCGGAGTGTTCGCAGGAGCTGGGGATGCTGAGGATGCTGGGGCTGCTGGGGCTGCTGGGGATGCTGGTGCCGCAGCTCGGGAGCTGTTGCTG
>NW_008651848.1:29424-32612 GCF_000695815.1 Acanthisitta chloris
ATGTCAATGAGAGGGGCGGGAGGGTTCGCAGAGCTGCCGGAGGAATTGATTCTTGTCTGCCTCCCTGAGCGCTCTGTCTGCGCAGCAGCACATGATACGGTTTTGCACAATACCCCACTAATGCCCTAGTCAGCAGCTTCCAAGGGAAGAACAGTACTGAAAAAAAAAAAAAATAATAGCAGTCCTCTGTGAGCTGCAGTGAGCGCATGGACCAGAGCTAAATTTGGAAAGCTAAAGCTTATTTCATGCAAGATTATTAGAATTATTTGGGTTTCCAAAGGCATGCTCACACACATGTACGTGCTGCTGGCCAGCTTTGCCACGTGATCCAGCTGGATCCAAATGCAGTTATTTATAGATGGCAAGAGCAGGCAAGGCATTATCTTACAGCACTCCAGTCCTGAAATTGTAGCACTTGTATGCGGGGAGAGGGGGCCAGATGCCCTCTGTGAGAATTTAGGCAGGCTGCTCTTCTGTAAATGTCCCTAAGATGAGGTGCTCACAAACAACCCTTTCCCCCTTCCCCAATTCCTTTTCATTTCAGACAGAGAAAATAAAGGTGTTGAAAAATCAGTTTGGGCTGTGATTTCTACTGGCTTCTTCCCCAGATGCATGTAAAAAGCAATTAGCCATGTTCATTTTTATACCTCTCCCCTGTTCCACAGCTAACCTGTTTCTACCTGTGTAAAACGATAAACATTCCCCTGAAGACAAGGAAATAGCAATTTCTAATCTGTCTAAAACTAATGTTCATAGTTAGGTTTTTAAATAAAACAGTCTCACAGTCTCTCTCTGAAGCTCTGTGTGCTTGTAGCTCAGCTAATTGAACTGAGGCATGTACGCATGCACTGGAGCCCTCTCTTCAGATACTGCCCGTGCAAAGAAACAGCTGCCCAATTTCTGCCTCTGCAGAGTGCTGTGGCCTCAGTGCTGGGGCCAGACTCTGAGCAACAGCAGGGGTTTCATCTAGCTGAGGGAAAAACACAAAACTAAATACATGTCTCCGGGGGGAGGGAAGGGAAGGAGAGAAAAAACCAGAGTAACAGAGTAAAACCCCACCTGGTCAGGTTCACAGGGTGGTCATGCAAAGAAATGCTTCCACACAGCTGGGGGCATGCAAGCTGCAGCAAGGCATGGGCACAGACAGCAGAAGACAGGGCTACCTGAAGGCAATACTGCTGCTGAACACTTTGTATCATACAACTACAGCTAAAATTATCTGAAGATCAGGAAAGGGTTATTTAGATGTTTCTTATCTTATGCCACCTTGAGTTTTCTATGTGGCCCTAATCGTAACAAAGCATAGATGATTTGCTGATTTTGCTGTATTGGTAATAAGTAAAATGAGCATAGTGCATGTGTAGTCTTAAAGGGTATTGAATGCCTTAACAAGAGCATCCATGGCTCACAGTCTGCTGCTTTAATACAACTGTGTTTGAGGTGAGAAACATCCATTAGCCCAACAGACACAACTAGAAGAAATGGAACTTTCAGGGTACAGAAGCCCTTCTCTTGCTCAAATTAGTTACCAAGTTCCCAGTGCAGCTTGGGAACAATTATTTGGCATTTAGCTTTGGTATATTAATTGAATGTTAATTAATTAGGCAGTTCTCAAGAAAAGGTGATTGGTACCAAAGGAGCAGAGCAGGTTGCTAACAAAAGAAGATGACAAGGTTTGTGGGGTGGGTGGGACACAGAAGGGAAAATGAGAAGTAATGACTCTGTTAGTAAACTAACCCATTAACTGAGGAGTGAGATGGGAAATATCACTGCCTTGGAGCTGCAGTGCATGCACACATCAGTCTGCCCTGTATTGTTTGAACAGAAATAAGTTAAAAACTGTTGTGGGCTGAGTTTCTCTTTCTTGATGTCCTTAACTGTTTTCATGTTCAGCACATAGAGATTATTTTATACATAGTTGTAATTTTTCTTTCAGAATGAAGAACAAGATAGAAGGACAGGGTTAGAGAGCTTTCAGCTTAGTTCCATTCAAATACAAAGTTTGTATAGTATGAAAAAATGGTCCTGCAACCCCCAGCTTTGAAAACTAACTTTTTTTCCTTCAACACTTAAAAGACAAGTTGGCAAAGTTTCTATTACACTAATCATACAAAAATAAAAATATTCTAAGGACACCTGATAAAACATTCTTGTCCCATAAAAATGTAAAATAATGCAAAATTAAAGCAAAAAGCAAGACTGCAGAACCAAGAAGCAAAGGTTCCTAAAATAGCTTTTGGTCCTTCTGGGTTCTGGCTGCACAATGTTAACTTTGGAAACACGTTTTTGCTATAAATTTTGGTTGTGCGGTTTTTGTAATTTTTTTCCCCTCCTTGAAAGCCTCTCCAGATGTTTTACAGTTGTTGTTTGAAAATGTTCCATAGCAGGCACAGAGACTGTGGGCACAGAACAGTAACCCCTTGATGTGGTGGTTGTGGTTTTTCCTTGCAAAGAGAGGAAGGTGTATGATCCTCTCTGTTCTGGGACTCGTTCTGTCACAAATGGTGTGACCTTCAGCACATCACCTGCTCTCAGTTTCTTTCATCTTTAGAACTTAGCCAGCAAGCCGTGTAGCTGGATGGCCACTTCAGCAGTCTCTGCAGGAGCTCCCCATGCTCTAACTGACATGTCTTTTTGGAATAATTATTAATACAACAAGCTGGATTTAAATACTTTCCCAGTGCAGACTGATTGAAATTCCTCTGTTCACAATCATAGATTCATTTGATTGTAAAAGACTTCGAAAAACCATCTATGCCGTGCCCTCTTGCCTAAAGAATCTTTATCTGACCTTTCCTCTGCATCTCCATTCATGAAAATTGCTTAACTTACCTACCCCTTAGGGTATTTAGGAGTATTAGGATACTCCTAATATTTAACCTGTGTCTTTTCTATCTCTTTATGTATTGGTGTTTCTAATGTGAAAATGGATTATGCTTTGTCACATGCTATATCAGAATATTACTGTCAGTCTTCCCTCTTCTAAAAAAAAGCCCAAACCAAAACCACCAAAAGCCCCAATCCATGCAATCTGTTCTTGGAGGTTAGATTGATAGGTTTTTTCCTAATCATTCTGATGACTTCTCTCCCCCTGCTGTGGCTGTACATTGTGGTGGGGTAGAGAGAAAGGAGAACTATGCATCTTTCAGTCTTGGTTTCCACTCATGCAGCTGAGGAGGCTGGTTGAA